>NW_007251203.1:1407780-1450504 GCF_000164805.1 Carlito syrichta | reverse complement strand
AAGACCAATGGGAGACCCAAACTTCACTTGTATGTTGACACTTATGTACCTGATCCTGAATTGTACCCCCCATCTTTTAAAACAATAATAAAAAGGAATACTGTTTTTATATAAGGAAATCAGGGAAGTCCCTCTAATGAGGTTATACTTCAGCAGAATACTGAATGAAATGAAAGAGTAATCTATATAGGTATCTAAATGTATAACATTCCAGAAAGGTGAGACCAAGTGCAAAGGCCCTGGAGCAGGAGGATGGCATATGCCAATCACTAAGGTGACCAAAAAAGAAAGAAAATGGTAAAATTAGTTTGAAGAGGCAGTCAAGGACCAGATTATGTAACATCCTCCTATCAGACAATGGAAAAAACTTGGAATTTTATTCTAGGTAGGATGGGACATTAAGTAGGATGGTAAGGTTCTGACCAAAAGAATAACATGATCTGATTAAAGTTGTTGGAAGATGAGATGGGAGGGTACCAGAGTATCACCAGATAAACCAATTAAGATCTTCCTACAATTGGCAGTCAGGAGACGATGGTGGCTTACATTAGAATAACAGCAGAGAGTAAACGAAACAGTGAAATTCTACATAAATTAGAAAAAGGTAGAGCATGCAGAATTTGAAGATGAATGGGAAACAGAGAATGAAAAACTCACTAAGAGAGGAGGGAGACCTGGAAGAGAGAAATATGAGTTCAACTTTGCACATGTCGAGTTTGATATGCCTAAAAGACATAGAAGTGGAGCTAAGTAACTCCCTAGTAGCTCACATGTAAAGAAGTGAGATGTTCATGTCTAGCTTACTGAAAACGCTTCTGTTTTACAAACATTAAACATGCATAAATTGAACATGAGAATTCCCTAAACTCCAATATAAGCTAAAATATTATATCAACAGGTAGCTTTAATACAGCTGACATGGTTCCAACCCTTACAGTTTAATGTGAGAAAGAAAAATATACAAGCAATTAAAGTGCATGCACTAAGTACTATTATGGGAGAAGTCTAAAATGGATGAAAATATTTAAGTAAAAATAAAAACTTGTGGCTAGATGTCAGAGATCTCAATAAATGAGGGAGAATATCCAGCAAAGTAATCAAGGTTTAACTCAAGAATGAATATAATAAGGGATAAATTATTTGAGCTGGCAATAACCTATTAAGCAATGCACAGGTTACTGGCAAATTTTAATGTCTTAAAAATAAAACTGTGGCAATAAATAGAACTTTAATTTAAAGTAATACATAAGAAACAATGCCAAATGCCAAAATGAAAGATTTCTAAAGTATTATCAGATTAAAGACAAGAAAGGCAAAAAAGATACTGAAACAGACCAAAAAGAAAAAAAATTTGTTAGAGATAGTCTTCAAGGTGAAACTTAGAGGATTAACAAGAGTTAGAAGGGTGAAAAAAAATTCTATACACTAGGAACCAAATAGCCTCTGAATTAGCAATTATTAAAAGAGCTAGAGAAATCAGTCATTCAATGAATATTTACTGTACACCTATCTTATGACAGGGAATAAAAGGTGAAGACAACATAATTTCTGCCCTTAAAAGTCTACAGAACGGTGTAGAAAGCAGACTCTCTAAAGCAGTTGATATAGTTTGGATGTTGTCCCCTCCAAATCTCATGTTGAAATGCGATCTTCAGTGTTGGAGATGGGGCCTACTGGGACGTGTTTGGGCCAGAGGGTGGCTCCCTCATGAATGGCTTGGTGTCTTCTCCAGCTTCTGCTCTCCCCAAATGAAGTGCTAGCTCCCTTGCCTTCTGCCATGAGTACAAGATTCTGGAGTCCTCTCCGGACTCCAAGCAGATGCCAGCACCATGCAGCACTGTGAGCCAAATATAAACCTCTTTTCTTTGTGTATGTGAGATGGAGTCTCACTTTGTCACCTAGGCTGGAGTGCAGTGATATAATCATGGCTCACCACAACCTCAACTTCCTAGGCTCAGGTAATCCTTCTGCCTCAGCCTCCTGAGTAGCTGAACTATAGGCACCTGCCACACCATGCCCAGCTAATTTTTTTTTTTTTTTTATATTTGTCTCACTATGTTGTCTAGCTGTCCTCTAACTCCTAGCTGGGCTCAAGCAATCCTCTCACCTTGGCTTCCCACAGTGCTAGGATTACAGGCTTGAGCCCCTGCACCTGACCACCTTTTTAAGATAAATTACCCAGCTTCAGGTATTCCTTTATAGCAACGCAAAACGGACTGATACAGCAGTCATAGTGTGTTAAGACTGGGTTAAACTTAGGCAACTGTGAAAATATAGGGAATGGATACCTAAGCAGATTAGCTGGAAGCAGGGAAGGCTTTCTGAAGAATGCAACATCTAAACTGAGAAAGACATGAAATGAACAGAAATTAACTAAACAGGGGTGTGAGAGAGAGACAGAGAATGGGAGGAAAGGCAGAACAGCCTCAAGAGATTAGGGTATGCGCAAAGGCCAGAAATAGCAGAGCCCACCACCACTAGGTGGGTGGTGAATATGACTGGAGCATAACCATACAGTGATGAATGGCAGGAGCTAAAGCTGAAGAAACAAACCGGAACCCGACTATGAAAGGATTTGCGAGCCAAGTCAAGAAGTGAGGGCTTTAGCTTACGGATGTCAACTTGGTACACTAAAAGTTTCATAACAAAGAAAGTTTAGAGTAGTGAGGAACCAGATTATCAAGGGTTGCAAGCTCAGTTACCTACACAGACTAGATAAGTATTAAAAATGAGCAAAGAGGATCAGGTGTAAGAAAAACCCAGCAGACAACAGAGAATGATGAGAACTGTGGAAAGCAAAGGACCCAACTAAGGGGCAAAGTCCTGCAATGAATGAAAGGGCTAAGGGTCACTAGATCTTCCTTTTTATAAAAGAAGATGGAAATTCAAAATTTTATGAGAAAGCTCTTGATTCTTTTTTAATAATGACAATTATACTTATTTGAAACATGGTACAGGCCAAGACTGAGGGGACGAAACAAAACAAGACTATGAGCCAAACTGGTGCCGCCAGTCACCATTCTCTGCTGTAGAAGCTCAAAAACAAGGCTGAGGAGTCTTACTTGGACCTGAAAGTGGAAAAGATTTAAATAAGAGATGGAGAATTACTGAAGACTTAAAGAGGGATGACAAGTAATCACTACTTGAGAAGGCAGTGTCTGTCAGGCTTACTTCTGAGAAAGAACTGACATTTAGTTAGTCTCAGTAAATACTTAGTGATGAGTTTAAAATGGGATTTTTAAAAAATACTGTCATAGAAATAGAACAAATTAGAGAACAGAAAACACAAATAAGAAAACTAAGCCAGTGTTTCTTTGCCCTAACCCTACTCTATTCTTCTACCAGTTTTTAGTTTTGTTCATCATCAGCTGCTACCACATGCTGCCTAGTGTTCTTTCTGTGCTGTCTGGTGTTCTGCCTTTGGCTGTATAAATGCCTCTAATATGGAAATTTAGCCAACACACCAATTAGTAACTATAAGCTTTTATGTGACAAAGGGCAACGAAGTTAACTAGCATGAGTGATCACAATGGATAAGAGAATAAGAATATTCTTTGCTTCACTTAAACTCCAAGCCAGGAACTCTACTGTTAATTCCATATCCCTCCAATGCTAATTCCACACCCTATCTTAAGGCAGTCTACTGTTGCTAACACTGCTACCTTATCCGGGATGAGTAACAATCAAGTGCTGCACTAACTGTGCGTGGCAATACCCAACAACAACAATGGGTATGCTGGGATAGTAGGATGGGAAGAAACAGAATGGGGTCTGAGATTCTGCTAGAATAGAGGTGGTGTAACAAGGAGGTAGGCTGAGAAAGACTAGAAACTAAGAACAGGTATAAAAATCAAACAAAAATCAAGAAAACAGGTAGCCCAGAAAAACCACAGAACCTGAGCATTTACATATTCAGAATCCAATTAATGTCATCTTGCAAGAGCAAAGTCTGTTTGAAATGAAATTCTTCTGTAGGTGTTGAGATACACAGATAACCAGTATTAGAGGTTAAAAACTCATTTACTGAGCATACTCTTCTTAAATGTCCCTCATTTAGGAAAGGTGCAACCAGTAGGCTATCAACATATAAAGTCACATGCATTATACCTAAGATGTGGCAACAGTTTGCAATACATTCACCCTCAAATAGTATCTACTAGGAAATGAAGTAGAGGAAAATGAGTTTATTTGAAAACCTCTAAACAATCAGTATCTTGAGAAAGGACATCCAGTCCCCATGAAGTGAGAGGTTGGACCTTACCTTATAAAAAATAAGTCATCATGGAAAGAACCCTTCTGGTTCATAATAACAACTCTAAAGCAAGGAAGGAGATGTTTGTTCCCTCCCCTTAGGGAGACGGCAACAATAATGTATAATCCTACCTACTCTAGCCCACGAAGAAGGTCTAATACTCTGATAAAAAGCAGGAACAAAGATTCTGATTAAATACCAGACAGAAATGTCACACTAATCAAATTATGTAGACCTAGATATCAAGGTACACTATAAAAGACCTAAATACCCTGTCAAATTTAGGAATACATAGTAGGATTTCAGATTACTAGTGATTCAACAAACAGGTGAGCACCCACAAACAGGTGAAGCAATAAAAGGAAAAAAAATGACACTAGAGATACCTTTAATGAGAAGTAGCAGAATTATATAAGACCAAATTATTTTTCAAATGCTCTAAGTCCATTTTGTAGAATACAAAAAGTACATGTGGGTACTGAGCACAATGTGGCTAGTCCAAATTAAAATGTGCTGTAAGTATAAAAAACATCCTGGATTTTGAATACTTAATATAAAAAAGATTGTAAAATAATTGAAAAGATAATAGTTTAGATATACTGGATTAAATAAGTACTAAAAGTAATTTCACATATTACATTTTACTTTTTTAATTTGGCCATGAAAAATTTTTAAATTACATATATGGCTCCCTTTTGAAGTTTGTGTAATATTTCTACCAAACAGTGCTATTCTAAATGTCATGTTTAATGTGAATCCTTAAATTCGTATGACTATTCTAACATTTTCATTAAATTTAACATTGCTTGCTCCTTTAGTATAAGTTCCTCTGGGGTACACTTTGAATACGATGATTTTAAGGTAAAAACAGTGACAGCTTACCAGACTGTCCAAAAAAGAGAATGACCCAAATTTCTTGGCAAAGGCTTGAGCCAGCAGGATTGTTCCTTCCTGTTATTTCTGGCAAAACGGTTACATAGTAAGAAAGAAGCACTATGTACACATGGAACAGGATTTCACCAACTAAATCTATCCAGTATAATAATATGCTTTGTTTCTGCACTTTTTCAATTATTATTCAAGTATTAAACCCATAAAAGAGATAAGCAGGCCAGGCTCGATGGCTCAGCCTGTAATCCCAGCACTTTGGGATGCTGAAGTGAGAGGAATGTCTGAGCCCGTGGGTTTGAGACCGGCCAGGGAAACTAGGCGAGGCCTCATCTCTACAATAAATAAAAAATTAGCTGGACATCGTAGCGACCGCCTGTAGTTCCAGCTACTTGGAAGGCTGAGGAGAAAGGATGGCTGGAGCCCAGCAGGTCGACGCTGGAGTGGCCATGAGAGGACCACTGCACTCCAGCATGGGTGACAGAGTGAGACTCTAACTCAAAAAAAAAAAAAAAAAAAAGATAAGCATAGTGCACGTATGATTTACTCCTTTTCAGAAGTTTACTCCTTTTCAGAAATTTTGAAATACTGAAATATTTAAGTGCACCCTATTTAGAGGATCTCACGTACACTGACTAGAATTTACCACCAAAAAATCCATACCTTTTTCACTAGGATGAAATAAAATCATACCATTACTTTTTATGAGATAACATGACAGATTTTAAAAGGCACTGGAATTCTCATATTATAAACACTAATATCATTTGGAAGCAGATCATGGTCCATCTGGTAACCTGAAGATAATGTGGTTTTAGGAAATGGAGAATTTCACAAAAAAACAACCACAGAACATAGTTTTATAAGATATGACTGACTCAAAGACAGAGAATATAGTAACACTAACTGAGAAAACTAATTGCACTACCCCAATACTATAAGACTACTGGTTTTAGAAATGTATTGGACTCAGCACAATAAAAGTTCCTACAGATAAAATATTGCTCAAGTCAGAGTACTTTGGCACAAAACAATTCAAAACTTTATATAGTATTCTCAGTCAAATTACCTTAGTTCCTGGCAACCAATGGAAGAAATGGAGCCAATGGAAGATATCCCAAATAACTTAAGAAGAACTTTGGGTTAAGGTAGTAGTTACTTTGAGAGTGAAGTATGAAATTGCATCAGTTATTCACTCAAACATCTAGGAATCTGCCAAGCAAAAGGCATTATACTAAATTTTGGAGATACAATGGTGAACAAGTTGTACTCTTTGACTAATAAAGAATTTACTCTCTGGTCGTTTTCTAAAAGAACAGAAATAGGATCCTCTTCAGTATTTCATTGCCTGTTTCTCATGCCCCAAATCAAGACACTTCCTCTTTCTCCTATTTGTATTTGGAGGGAAAGTGGCAAAGACAGAGAAACAAGAAAGAAGAGATCTGCATATATCAACAGAATTCTAATTATTGTCCTTATCTCTTTCCCTGTAAGACTCTAAACTCCTTAAAGGGAGAATCTGAAAACTATTAACCTTCCTATTTCAAGCACCTAGTGCTTATCTGCTGCTCATTATCTCAGGACTAGGCTAATTAATCTACAGTTACTGTGCCACAGACACTGTTTTTTTACCATGAGCCAATAACCTTCAAGGATAAATGAAGGTTAAAATAATAAAAATCAACCCTTCCAGTGTTTATTTTTGCAAAAATAAGCATGTGCCTGTATTTCATAAAGCTATAAAGTAATAAACAAATTCTTCAAGGAAAAACACGCAGTTCCATAAAGCTCCTTTCTTTTCACCACAGTAACCAGACCTCCCTCACCTCCCAACACACTCAGAGGCAATGCATTATCATGAGTTTAGTGAAAATGAGATCCCATTGTATACATCATTCTGCAATTAACTTTCCCCTACATTTATGAGGTCTCTCCATATCACACACATCAAAAGGCAACATGGCGTAGTGGATTCTGGAGTCAGGTAATGAGGTTCAAACTCAAGCTCTGAATCACAGCTCTATTTAACTAGCTGTTATTTAGTTAGAGTAGGTAGGTTATTTACCAAGCTTTAGTATTTTCATATGTAAAATGAAGATAATGATAGTATGCATTTCTGAGTTCTCATGAAGATTCACCTAGTTCATTTTAATAAAGGGCTTAGAACAATACATGGACATAGGAAGTACAGTATTTTCTTAAGTTAAAATAAATACTGGGCCAGGTGCAATGGCTCACACATGGAAATCCACTAATTTGGGAGGGTGAAGTGAGAGGACTGCTTGAGCCTGGGACTTGGAGAACAGCCTGGGCAATACAGCAAGACTTTGTCTCTAAATTTTAAAAAAAGAAAAAAAAGCGGAAGAATCACCCGAGCCCAGCAGGTTGAGGCTTCAGTGGCCATGAGCATGCCACTGCACTTGTTGCCTGGGCAACAAGAGTGAGACTCCAACTCAGAAAAAAAGAGAAAAAAAATGAAGAAGAAAGTTAAATTTAAACAATAAAATAAAACAAATACTCATTAAATAGTCTAAATATAGATCTAGATATTCTCCAATATATAACTATTCTATATCTTATTTAACCGTGCCCCCCTATTGAGACATTTAGATTCTTTTTCCAAATGAATATCCATGTACATTTCTCCTTGGGCAAACGTGCAAGTTTCTCTAGACAAAAATCTTGCATAATAGTAAGTGTTGGATAGTAGAATATGCACATTTTCAACTCCATGAGTAATACCCCATCCTGAGCTTTGCAATCTAATGGATGAAAACTGACAGCTCATAAGTTTTAAACTGCATTTCCCCACAGATGAGACTAAGTATCTTTTCAGTTCATTAGCCATTCCAATTTTCAGTTTCCTCTGCTGAGAACTGCCTCTATATCCATTGCTCATTTTCTTTATATCATGACTTATTCTTTTGAGCTTTACATAGTTTGGACACAAATTCACTAAATATGAAAGACATTGCACATATCTCCTCCCAGGTATGCCACTCATCTTTTAATTTGGTGTATGATGTCTTTTATTAAACATAAGTTTTTCTTGTTGAGGTAGTAAAATAAGTTACCTTTGATAACTTTATCCTTGATGGCTCATTCTTCTTTTCCCGACTTGTTAACGGTGAGCTTCCGTATCCTAAAGTAACATATTCTTCTATATTTTCCTCTTTTAAAAAATGGTTTTTCATATTTATTGTTTAACTGGAATTTATTTTTGCATATGGTTTGAGTAGAAATCTAATTTTCTATGCATTTAAACAACCAATATAACAGTCATTTTTTTCCCTATTGACAGGAAATGACATCTCTAGCCTTTACCAGCTTTCTGAATGGATTAATTTCTGAACTCTCTTGTTGTATTAGTTTGTCTTCTCCTGTACTAATACTATATTACTTCAAATGCATATTTTTAAAAAAACTTTTTACACAAGTATAACTTACATAAAGTATACAAACATTGAGGATACAGTTTGCTTTTAAATACATACACCCCTGTGTGATGAAGGCTCTCTCACAACCCTTCTCAATCAGTACCATGCTTCCAAGATGACCACTATTCCAATCTCTATCACTGTAGATTAATTCTACCTGTTTCTGAGCTTTCTATAAATGAAATCATGCAATATATAATCTTTTGTGTCACATTTCTTGTGTTCAGAATTAAGTCTAGAAGAGTCATCCCATGTTGGGTATGACAGTTTATTCTTTTAAACTGCTATCCAGTATTCAGTCTTAATACCGCAGGTTTGAACTTAGTCTTGATATCCAAAAGTACAACTTCCTCTTCATCCTGATTCTTCTTCCAGAACTGTCTTAGTTATTCTTGCACCTTTAATTCTACACATGAAGGTCATTTTCCACACAAAAAACTCAAATGAAATATTTGTCTGAAACTACATACAATTCAAGTAAATAACATTTTAATAATATTTATTATTAAATAAATTTTAAATAAACTTCCCACCCATATAGTACATCCTGACTTTTATTCATGTCTTATATCCTTCAGTAGAACTTTGGGTACTTTATAGAATTTCCTATAACGATCTTTATTTTATCTTCTAATCGGCTGTTGCCAATTTGAATGTTGACTTTGTATCCAGTAATGCTGAATTCTCTTAATACAAACAGTATTTCATTTCTTTTAAATATTCTAGGGAGAATCTCATCTCATTTTTTTTCCTTTCTAATTCTCATGAACTTTGCTTTTTGCTTAATGATAGAAATGTATCTGTCATATTCTTAACTTTAACAAGAATGTTTCAAAGCTTTCACTGTTAAGCATGATTCTTGCTGGGTTTTTGTTGTTGTTGTTGTTTTCAGTCAGAGTTCCACCTTTTGTTGCTGTTGTTGTTTTCTGTCAGTCTTGCCCAGGATGGAGTGCAGTGGCACGATCACGGCTCACTGCAGCTTTCACCTTCTGGACTCAAGTGATCCTTCCGGTTCAGCTTCCCAAGTAGTTGGGACTATAGGCATGCACCACCACACATGGCCAATTTTTTGATTTATTGTGGAGATGAGGTCTCGTCATGTTGCCCAGGCTGCTTTCAAACTTCTGGGCTTAAGCAATTCTTTGCCTTGGCCTCTCAAAGGGCTGCGATTACAGGTATGATCCAGCACACCAGGCTGGTTTGTTTTTTTCTGAGACAAGGTCTCACCCAGTCACCCAGGCTGGAGTATGGTGACACGATCACAGCTCACTATAACCTCAAATTCCTGGGCTCAAGCGATCCTCCCACCTCAGCCTCCCAAGTAGCTGGGACTACAGAAGTATGCCGCCATGCCTAGCTGAGAGAGAGAGAGAGAGAGAGAGAGAGAGAGAGGCGCAATATCATCTAGACTGGTCTGAAACTCCTGGCCTCAAATGATCCTCGCACCGCAGCCAAAGTGTTGGAACTATAAGCGTAAGACACAGCAGCCAGCTTCTTGCTGTTTGAGAGACAGAGTTTAAAAAGGCAGGCTTTACTGGAAAAAAAAAAATTCAGTTCTCTTAAGAGGCTTTAAAAAAATATATTAATTGGTATTGAGTTTTTATCATATACTTTTACTAAAACTATCTAGTTGTTTTTTCTAAACTTTCTTATAAATTACACTGATACAATTTTCAAATATTGAACTACATTTTTACATAATATTCCAATTAAAATTTTTGTGGGCTGGGTGCAAAGGCTCAGCCTGTAATCCCAGCACTTTGGGAGGCCTAGGCGGGAGGATTGCCTGAGGCCAGGGGTTTGAGACCAGCCTGGACAACTTGGTGAGAACTCGTCTCTATAATAAATCACACACACACACACACACACACACACACACACACACACACACACACACACACACACAAATGTACTTGTGTTCATGAATAAAATTGAATGTAATATATTTTCCCTTGTATATTCTTTCCATCCTAGATTTCAAGGGTAAATCTGTCTGATAAACAGGTAGAGCTTTCCCTCTTTTTCTGTTCTCTGGGACAATTTGTATAAGATGGGCAACATCAATTTCTCAAAGATATATTTGAAATTATGACTTCAAATATCAGCATTAAAACTATTCCTTCATACTCAGGATGCTGAGTGGGAGGACTGCTTGAGGCCAGAACTTTGAGGGTGTAATGCTCTATGATTGCACCTGTGAACAGCCACTGCACTCTAGTCTCTGAACAGAGCAAGACTCCATCTCTGAAACACACACACACACACACACACACACCCCTATTTCTTCAGAAACTAGAATGGCAATAATTAAAAAGATAATGAAAAGTGTTGGTGATGATATGGAAAAATTGGACCTCTCATACATTGATGGTGGGAAAGTAAAACAGTGCAGCCACTTAACAAAACAGTCTGACAAATCCTCAAAAAGTTAAACACAGAATTGCCATATGACCCAGCAATTCCACTCCTAGGTATATTCAGACCTCCATATCTGTGGGTTCTGCATCCATGGATTCAAGAACTGCTGATCAAAAATATTTAGAGAAAAAAAAATTATGTCTGTACTAAATATGTATTTTTTTCCTTGTCATTATTCCCTAAATAATACAGTATAACAACTATTTACACAAGACTTACATTGTATTAGGTATTAGGACATACATCGTACTAGGTATTATAAGTAATCTGGAGATAATTTAAAGTGTACAGGAGGATATGCATAGGTTATATACAAATGCCATGTCATTTCATATCAGGGACATGAGCATCTGTGAACCGGGGTATCCAACAGGATCCAGGAACAAATCTCCCATGGATATGGAGGGACAACTGTACTCAAAAGAAAACATGTCTACACAAAAACTTGTACATGCATGTTCATAGTAGAACTATTCATGATAACCAAAAAGTGAAAAACAATTCAGATACCCATCAGCCAATAAATGGATACACAAAATGTAATAATATGCACATATAATAATGAATTATTTGGTCATGAAAAGGAACGAAGTGTACTAACATACTACAATGTGGATAAACCTTAAAAACATTAAGCAAAGTGATAGAAATCAATTACAAAAGGCCAAATATTATATAATTATATTTTATCAAGTTGTCAGGACAGTCAAATCTTTACAAATAAAAAGTAGATTAAGCTGGGCTCGGTGGCTCAGCCTGTAATCCCGTGCCTTTGGGAGGCTGAGGTGAGTGGAATGTCTGAGCCCGCGGGTTCGAGACCTGCCTGGGCAGCGAGACCTCATCTCGACAATAAATCAAAAAATCAGCCGGGCATGGTAGCGCATGTTTGTAATTCTGGCTACTTGGAAGGCTGAGGCGGAAGGATCACTGGAGCCCAACAGTTCGAGGCTGCGGTGGCCGGGAGCGGCCACTGCACTCCAGTCTGGGCGACAGAGTGAGACTCCAACTCAAAAAAAAAAAAAAAAAAGTAGATTAGTAACTCTGCAAGGTTAAAGGATTAGGGAAGACTAAAATGTTCTAAAACTTACTATAGTAATTATTACAGAACTATGTAAAAATACTAAAACCCATAGAATTGTACATTTTATCCAAGAAAATGGTATGGTATGTGAACTGTATTTCAAGAAAGTTATTTAAAAAACTGTTCCTCTTGGAAAAATTTAGAAAATGAACCTTTTCATCTTGTTTTAAATGTGTGTATACATATAAATTAATAGTAATTTCTTATAATTTGTAAAATCATTATTGTATTTGTAGTAACATTTCTTTTTAAAATCTTACATCTGTAATCACAGCTATTTGGGAGGCTGAGGAGGGAAGACGGTTTGAGCCCAGGAGCAACATAGCAAGACCTCATTACTACAACAAATCAAAAAATTAGCCAGGCATGATGGTATATACCTAGAGTTCCAGCCACTCGGGAGGCTGAGGCAGAAGGATCTCCTGAGCTAGGAGTTGGAGGCTACAGTGAGCTGTAATCATGCCACTGCACTTCACAGTCGAAGAGACAGAGAGATCCCAATCAAAATAATAACAATAATAAGATTTCAATTGGTTACTTTACATATCTTTATGTATTCATTGTTTTGTAAATAATTGTTCTTGTTCAGTTATAATACAACATACTCTTAATATTTTAAAAAGGAATATATATATTTTAAGCTGAGACATTTTTAGGTAAAATTTTATTCAAAAAATTCTCCATTATAAAGTTTTTCTTTAATGTCTTTAATAACAGAAAAAAAATAACAACACCACTTACAAGTTCTCTTTGTTTCTATTATGCCAGATGTTACCCACTGTGCCTACTTGTCTCAAGGCATATAAAGTTCTATTATTCCTATTTTAGAATTCAAAAATCCAAAAAGTTCTTTTCAAAGTACTTTCTCTCCAACTTTTAAAAACATTTCAAGTTGGGCTCGGTGGCTCAGCCTGTAATCCCGCGCTTTGGGAGGCTGAGGTGAGTGGACTGCCTGAGCCTGAGGGTTCGAGACCCGCCTGGGCAACTTGGTGAGAACTCATCTCTACAATAATTCAAAAACTAGCCAGGCGTGGTAGCGCGTGCCTGTAGTTCCAGCTACTTGGAAGACGGAGGCAGAAGGATGGCTGGAGCCCTGCAGGTCGAGGCTTCGGTAGCTGGGAGCGGTCACTGCACTCTAGTCTGGGTGATGGAGTGAGACTCCAACTCAAAAACAAAAAAACAAAAAACAAAAACAAAAATATTTCAAAGCTACAGGAAAGTCCAAAGCACAATGAATACCCATATACCTCTTACCTAACTTCAAAACTCTCGGTATTTACAAATCTTACTTATTCTTTCCTCTTCTCTCTCAACATACACATACCACATCCAAATATCACACAATTTTTTTCTAAACCCAGTTCCTGAATCCGTCATGATACTTTGCTTTCAATATTTCAACTTGTATCTCCAAAGAATAAAAGCACTGTCAATATAACTATCATACCATTATCACACCAAAGAAACTATGAGATTAAACACAATCCTACATGTAGTAGCAAGTCCCAAATTAGTATTTAAGTAACCTGGCTAAATGCTCTCTATCTTGGCTTGTCTAATGACTGAACTAAAATTGGTTATCTGGTAATTATTCAGAAGTGCCATTCAATATGTCAAAGAGCATTTCCTTCCTTCATTTCTGGAAAAACAAACAAACATCATCTATTCAAACCTCAAAAATCAAGTATATCGAGTTTCCAGTTTGTTTTCTAAAACTACATAGCAATCTCAAAGTGAAGTCATTTTAATTAACACACTCAAAACTATACACTTTCTTGTTTATGTGCCACAGGAAAAGTTATTATTAAACAATTAGAATTTCACTGAATCAGTTAGTTTGTTTATTTAGAGACAAGGTCTTACTCTGTTGCCCAGGCTGGAGTGCAATAGTTGCTATTTATCGTAACTCAGTGCGGTCTCAAACTCCTGGCAATCCTCCCAAATTGGCATCCCAAGTAGCTGGAACTACATGTGTGCACCACCACATCCAGATAATTTTTAAGGAAATATTTTGTAGAAATGGGGGTCTCACTATATTGCCCAGAATGGTACACTGGCAACACAGCCTCCTGGACCCAGGCTATCCTTCAACCTCAGCCTCCCAAGTAACTAGAACTATAGGCACATGCCACCATGCTCAGTTAATGTTTTGATTTTTTGTAGAGATGAGGTCTTACTAATGTTGCCCAGGTTGATCACGAACTCCTGGGCTCAAGCAATCCTCCTACCTCAGCCTGTACCAGTTTTTAAAGGTAAAAGAATGTTGCTTTTAAGAAACAATACAGTACAAGTGAGACTGATGAGGCAAATAAACCTGTTTCATATGTGAAAAACCTGGTAAATATATTCATAAATTTACATGAAAAGTTAATTTTTCAGTAGGTATGATTTAACCTTAGTCATTGATGTTAGGAATTATGTAAGATTTTTAAAAAACTATAAAATCCTATCCTTGCTATTAAAAAACATATGACTCAGCTTAAAATTTTTATATTAAAAAAATACAATCTGAAGCTAATATTTAAGGGCTAAACCATGTCATACAGGAAGCTATGATAAATCTACAGCCAAATACTAGCGAACATGAGTTTTTACTTACTATGTGCTGCTAGGCACTGTACAAAGTACATTCCATGAATTCATGTAATCTTACAGAAAGCCCAATTTTCCACTGAGAAAACAAAGATGATAGCGTAAAAAAGACTTGTTAAAAAGAATAGGACTTGCTCCAACTTTAAAGTACAGCAAAGCAGAATAGAGAGAAAGCCATTTGAAGAAAATGGAAAGGCACAAGCCAAACAGGAATGTGACATCTATCCAGGTAAGACCAAACAAAAGTTTCAAGCTGCGAAATTAAGGCTGAGTAAACAGGATTGGACTGGATTAGGACACCATTTAAGTACCCAGTAAATTGATTCAAATTTTATGAAACAGCCACAGCAGGGCACCATTAGAGGCTCTATATACTAAAAATACCCTTCAGAACAGTAACCTGATAATGTAGAATGAATTAGCGAGAAATGAGAAGAAACTGGCTAATTCAAACATTCACATGCCAATTCAATAAATGATCTGGTACCTATGGAATCAGAGCTCTGAAACTGAACCGATTCTGCCAAACTTCACAGCAAAAAGCTCTTTCATTATAAACAATGAAGTGGTAAATATAATTGCAACATATCTTAAATTACTTTTCAAAAATACTTTCAATGAAGTCAAAAGGTACACTGAAAGCTATGTCATTAAGAAGTGCTAGTCAGTACTATTCTTGATGTCAGTACTACTATGTCAAAAAAATATGGCATCTGCATAAATTTTACAGTACAAATATTTACTTCAATCAAGAGCAACATCATAAAGAAATTTATAAAAGAATTCAACATAAGCGTCCCTATAATGCTTTCAAACTATTACAGTATTTACCAAAAGCTAATAAACATATTTTTAGAAGCAACTATTAAGCAACACTTTAAAATTGATGTCATACTTTTTATTCATACACTAATAGTTCAGTATTTGTCATCCATACAATAATTTCCATAATCCACAACAAACATACAAAAATAAGCTCTCCCAAACACCCTTCTTTCATGATAATTAAACAAACTCCTTCTAAAGAGAAGAGATTTGAGAAAAAGTCTCAAGTCTGTGAAAACTAGATCACTTACCAGTAACTTGAGTTATCCTATTGGGTCTTTTCCCTCACAGATCCACCTCTCTTGCCCTTCTGTCCAGCATGAGAATCTTCCTGATGGGCATCCACTGGAACTGAGGGGGCATGCAGTACAGACGTATATGTAAGAAAGTTGAGGGGAGGGGATTTGGGAGATGCTAGAGACATGCTTCAGTGCACTTGCTTACCTTCCTGAAATTGGAAATTTCAACGGTTCCTTGGTCCTGGAGACATTCACAATAACTTCAAAGAATGTGGATCTGTGGAGATTACCCAATAGGAGAACTCCAGTTACTGGTAAGTGATCCAGCTTTTTCTTCTCTATCAGAATAAGAAGATTATTTAATTTTATTTGAGATTTGTATTACATGTAGAACTACAGAGGAAAGGGTTGTAAATTCACCAGATAACCATATGTAGGCACCAAAGTAAATGTGGAAACAATTTGCAAACTACAATGTCAACAAAAACTTTTGGCATTATCTGAAACACAAGGGAAAGAGAACGATTTGAATGGTTTCATTTTTAACTGTCTACCATGATGGCAGCTATATTTTAATACATAAAAATATCATCAGACTATTCCATTACACTGAAACAACATCATTTTTTTATATTAGTACAGGGGTAACTAGTTGATTAAAAGCTACCATTTCTTAATTGGCCACTGTCACTAGCATTCATTGAATTTTAGTATAGATGCCACCATGGTGGACTAACAATCTATTAGAATTCAGATAAAAAATGTCACTGTACAATGACCACTTGTATACCCAATTCACATCTTTAAAATGAAAAAAATTTTAAAAAAGAATTCAGATAGAATACATTAAGACAATTACCATTTATCACTAAGTGCCTAAAATAACCATTTGTCACCTATTAACAAACCAACCACACACATAAATGTATGCCAGCCACTGATACAATGCTGATTTGAATTTAAATACTTATACAAAAGAAAGTGACTTTTTGATAAATTTTTAAAATAATTGCCTAAAAATGGAGCCATCATTGGGGGGAGGGAAGAAAATACTATTTCTAATCAAAGAAAAAAACCCTCCAATAGAATTTTATCTTTAAGCTCAAATGAAGATATTCTACTACCTTTAACTATATACATATTAATCATGTTCTTTTGAATGTGCCACAGCAGTAGATACCTTCTAACACCTGAACCTACACTAGTAGGTAAGAGCTACATATATGTTTCAATACCCCTTGACCACTAGGCTGCTAAATAACCACCTTATACCTTTAAGAAACTTATGTTTTCATAATTCTTCATTCTGTGGCAACAAATTAAAGAAAGTACATAGCTTTTCCTTTGTTTTAAGAGTAAATAGGATAAACTTATCTATAAAATCATTATTTCACAAAAACAAATTCATAATGTAATAGTAATAAAAATCTTACATTTTTATCTTGTTATGAGGTCATATTCATATTTAGTGATGGCTGACAATACCTAATTTTAAGATATAAATTGCCTTGGGTAAATGATATCTATTTTTCTGTAAATCTAAGTTTTAAAGTATCATAGTAATAAATGCATTAGTTTTTAAATGACCCATTCAAACAGGGGTACTACACAGAACTTCATTTCTAATTGTAATAGATAAACATTTTTAAAGGTCACTAGTTAACTTTTATAGTTTACTAGATTCCAGGATAACTTTTAGTTGCTGAAGAGTAAGTACATGGCACAAAGGTCTTATGTATTTATAATGATAAAATAGGTAAAGAAGCAGTAATTCAAATATTTTATTCTTATGGTATAAACCTAGTACAAAAGATGACATCAGAAACAAAATGATGGTTTCCAATTTTATTTATAGCAAATGCAGGCTCAATTAAGACTCAAATTTTATGAACCTAAAACAGAATCAACTGCAGTTTTAAAAATTATTTAAGAGAATATATCTTGAAAATATTTTAAGATAACCAAAAGGGTTACTTAGAGGCTAAAGTTATGTTTTGTTGATCTTTTCATTGCATAAACTCAACTAAGGTGGATTTTATTAGAGTAGATCAGAAAAGAAATTCCAGAGATTAGAATGCTCTGTTCAAAGCATCCTGTGTGAACTCTAATACTTACAATGCTCTCCCACAAAAAGGCACTCCTTAGTAAGCAAGAACTAAATCAAGCATTTCACTAATGAAAAGCTATTCCATAAAATCAATCTAAGGTTGAAAAAACTGTTTAGGATAAAAATGTAATGGCTAATTTTCACTTCCACTACTATCCCTTGTTTGACATTATATTTTAGCTAGAAGTAATTTAAATTACAATTGGTTTTGAAGATTCCAGGTACATTATTTTCTAATTCTTAGTTAAGATGTAAAAGTCTAATGTCAGATGTACTGTGGCTGTGAAAATTTGTTCTTCGTGGTAAATTCTATTTTGACTCCTAAAACAACATAATAAATTTTAATAGTACTTACATACATATTCACACATATCCAAATGACATTATTGATGGTTTATATACAAAGTATATACACATACACAAATATACATAAATACAATTGAGATGAAGTGTAATTAACCAAACTAAGGTCAAAAGTGAATTATCAACTTACCTATTAAGCAATGTTATTTACAGAAAACTGTCTTCTTTTTTGTTTCTTAAACAGCTCATCAGATAGTCTAGGTAAGGCACAGAATCTCATATTTCCTGGTTTTTCCCTTCCTCTCCTTATTATCCAAAGGGGAAAAGCTCCACACGGCACAGCAGTTGTAAACAGAAACTGATACTTCATTTCTTTTATATATTTTATTAAAAAGTTAAACAGTTTATTGTTTCTTATTTTCCTTTCCATTCTCACGGTACACTTATATTTCCCTCAGAGTCCCCAAATTATAAATACCATCTCATTTCCTACTTAAAAATGTCCTTTCCCTCAGCCTTATCCACTACTTCCCCCATACCAACTCATAAAGAAACACATAAAAAAAGTACTATTTTTAGCTAACCCAAATTAGTCAAAAATCAAAATGGCAAAAACTACACTCATCTATTTGTAAAACAAGGGTCTCACTCTGTTGTCCAGGCTAGAGTACAGTGACGTGATCCTGGCTCACTGCAGCCTTGACCTCCTGGACTCAGGCAATCCTCTCAACTCGGCCCCCCAAAGTGCTGGGATAATAGGCGTAAGCCACAGCACCCAGCCTTATATATCAAACTATTAACATAACCACCAGGAAATGAATTATTCTCAAATGACTTTGTACATCTTCTGTGGAATGTAGTCTAAGGGCTAAATGAACTATTAAAAAAAGAATTATAAAAAAATTCTAAACTTGGTTCAGATCTATTGTTTATATTAATATTGGTAATATTATTTTGAAACTATATTCATATTGTAGGATAAAGAAAATAAATAACTTATGTTAATGATATTAGGAATCCTGGTCTGCAGCAGAAAAAAACTACAAGGACACGTTAATGTTAAAACTGAACTACAAGCCAGGCTTGGTGGTTCAGCCTGTAATCCTGCACCTTTGGGAAGCTGAGGTGAGTGGACTGCCTGAGCCCGCGGGTTTGAGACCCACCTGGGCAACTTGGCGAGACCTCATCTCTACAATAAATCAAAAATTAGCCGAGAATGGTAGCGCACGCCTGTAGTTCCAGCTACTTGGAAGGATCGCCAGAGCCCAGCAGGTCGAGGCTGCGGTGGCCGGGAGCGGCCACTGTACTCCAGTCTGGGCGACAGAGTGAGACTCCAACTCAAAAAATAATAATAATAATAATAAAATAAAACTGAATTAGAATACCACTAAACACTCATGATTCTTAAAATACATGATTTGGAAATAATGAGATACTGTAGACAGTAGTTACTAAGTAATACCAATACCATTATCACATCAATACATAAATTAAGTCTTCTAATACTCTAAAATAAGCTATTATAATAGACTTACTTTAGCAAAAAAAAAAAGCTATTCAGACTTTAAAAGTTGTCAGAAACAAATTGTTTTCCATGTTCCAGTGCTTGACTTTTATAGCTAGCATCTTAGAACTGCAACTGCTAACAAATTCTAGAATGAAAATGTAAGTAACAGGATATATTCATGCTCTCGACTGATATTTGATGGCTGACACCCTAATATTCAAACAGTTTGGAACAACTGAAGGTGAAGGATGCTAGTCCTTGCTCTAGGCAGAACAGCTTCACATTTACCTATTTCACAGTTTGGGTTTCCCCTGTAAGATTCTCTTTCAAGAAATAATTTGCAACAACAATAAAAAGTTTTAGACTTTAAAGATAGTAAGGTGTGCAGCCTCTAAGATGGTCCACAATGATCCCACCTCCTGGTGTTCAGGCACTTGTATGATCTCCTGCCCGTAAGTACGGGCTAGGTTTAGTGACTCATTTCTAAAGAACAGAATATGAAAGGTATCATGAGATGTCACTTTCAGAAGTAGATTATAAAAAGACTGTGGCTTCCATTTTGGGGGCTTTCTCTCATTGTCTCTCAGAGATCTTGTTTTGGGGCAAATGAGTTACCATGTTCTCAGCAGCCCTAGAGAGAAGTTCATGTGACAAGAAAACGTCTCTAGCCAACAACCAGAGGCCTGACAAGAGCCCATGAGTGACCTGTAAGCAGGTGTTCTGGGACCTGCTGATACCCACATGAGGGAGCTTGCAAGTGGATACTCTCTCAGATAAAAGAACTGTAATACTAAAATTAATTCAATGAAATTTTTAAGTCCTGCATTCATTTTCATGTCAATTCTTAATAACCATCTCTAAAACAAGTGCATTTTCTGTGTAAAACCAATTTTATAAAACTAGTATTTCAAACATAAATTTCAATATAGTCTCAAGTCAACAGTAATAATTTCTCTAACAACTGAAGAATGGCTTGAATGTCTCATTTTCCTTCCTTTAAGGGGAAAATTATTTCTTTTTTATTTCCAATGAATAAATAACTTTTAAATAGCAATTCCTCTATTACATTTTATCATGTCCATGTAAATCTTCTGACTTTAAGATAGTTAATTTCATTATCATTTTAAAAGTATCTATAAAGCCATAAGCACTGAAATGCTTTAAATTTAAAAGCCTTCATGGAGCAGTTTCTCTCATCCATGCAAGCTCTGGCATCTCTCTCTCTTTTCTTCCTCTCTTCTTCCTTTAATAAACTTTGCTTTTAAACTTAAAAAAAAAAAAGTCTTCATGGTAAAAACATTAATGACTTTTTTCATGGAAACATACATCATGGTATCAATAACAGAAAAGTATGAACTCATTCTCTTTGAGTTAACCTTAAAATATTAATGCCCCGTTACCTTTCACCTAACTAGAGGAATAGCCAAACAAGTCTATTTCAACACTTGGATCCTGCTGATCCTTTCTCCTTACAGTAGTCACACAGCACTTCCACACTGAAACTCACTGGCTAGGCTTCTTGTTACACTACCAAAAAAATGGCTCCTTGTTACACTACAGATAAAATCTAATGACAGCCAGGCGTGGTGGCTCATACCTGTAATCCCAGGACTTTGGGTGGCGGAGGCAAGAGGACTGCCTGAGCCCAGGGGTTTGAGACCAGCCTGGGAAACTTGGTGAGACCTCATCTCTACAATAAATAAATAAAAAATTAGCCGGGCATGGTGACATGCACCTGTAGTTCCAGATACTTGGAAGGCTGAGGTGGAAGGATCACCTGAGCCCAGCAGGTCACTGCACTCCAGCATGGGCAGCAGAGCGAGACGTTGACTAAAAAAAAAAAGGTATTATCATTTATGATATTATCATTGTGATCCGGTAGTTTGCCTACTTCTCTACTTTAACTAATACAACTTACCTCGCCTCACTACATGACAGTTTTTGCTTAGTGTAAAACAAACTCTTTCCTATCAGCAGGGTTTTCAACTTGCTATTAACCATAACTCTTGCATCAATACCTTCATACTTCCTCTTATCCTTCAGTTAAAATGCCACCCACTTAGAGAAGCTCATCTATTTCAAATTATTCCCCTTGTTATCACAATCTGCAATTAATTATTTGTATTCTTTGTTTGAAATTTCAATTCCATGAGGGTAAAGACATACCTTGTTCGCCTTGGTAGCTTCCCAGCACTTGCCCCATAGAAGCATTTAAATGTTTAATAATGAGTAATTAAAACATTTTCAAAATTCACAAGTCGCTCATCGACTTTCAGTTCTAGAGTCTTGGCTATTCCTTTCCTACATTGCCTATGTTCTAAATAACTTTGTTTCTCAGCATTCATAATCCCTGAATCATTAAGGATTCTAAATCACATCAAATCCAGTGTACTTCAGAGACTTTATAGAACAAATATAGCTTTACAAGAAGTGCTGTGATTTGCTTGGTTAACCAATCAATAAAAAGTGCTATGATTCATTTCTCTTAAAAACAGAAGATGGCTGAGCCCGGTGGCTCAGTCTATAACCCCAGTACTTTGGGAGGTAGATGCGAGTGGATTGCCTGGGCCTGCGGGTTTGAGACCAGTCTGGGCAACTTGGCAAGACCTTATCTCTACAATACATCAAAAAATAAAAAGATTAGCCAGGAATGGTAGCATGCGCCTGTAGTTCTGGCTACTTGGAAGGCTGAGGCAGAAGGACTGCCAGAGCCCAGCAGGTTGATGCTGGGGTGGCAGTGATTGTGACATCACACTCCAGCGTGGGCAATGGGAGTGAGACTCAACTCATAAAAGGGGGGGGGGGGCTTCTTCAAACCATACATGCTCTCTCAGAACTAACTATGCAGTTTCCCAAGAGTTTTCAAAGTTACTGTACACTTACTTCCCACTTACATTCTTGACACCAAAATGGACCCAAGCCTTTGAGGTTTTGAAAATTAATCATATTACATTCTGGAGTTACAATCAAGAGTCACCTTTAGAAGTGCAGGCTTAAAGATAGATATTATTAGGTCATTATATCCTTGGGAAACAAAGTTAGCGACTAACAATTTTAACCTCCAATATTTTAACCTCCTTTATTTAACCTACAGTAACTCAGAACTATTGTAACTAACATGAAAAGTTGAGGACATGCACTAAGCAGGATTAGGGTTTTATTACAACTTAAAATATAAGCCTAGCCATACTTGTTAAAACAAATATTATATGAAACTTGAGGGAAAAGTTAAGATTCTGTCTGACACATAAAAAAATGCTCAGTCTCACTCATCATCAGAGAAATGCAAATCAAAACCACATTGATATACCACCTAATTCCAGTAAGGATGGCCATCATTAAACAACAGATGCTGGCGAGGATGTGGAGAAAAAGGAACGCTTCTACACTGCTGGTGGGAATGCAAACTAGTGCATCCTCTTTGGAAGACAGTGTGGCAATTTCTGAAAGAACTAGAAATTGGCCTTCCATATGACCCAGCAATTCTCCCATTGGGAATATACCTGGAGGAACTCAAATCATTCTACAAAGAAGATGCGTGCACATATATGCTTGTTGCAGCTCTATTCACAATAGCAAAAACATGGAATCAACTATGTTGCCCATCGAAGCTGGACTAGATTTAAAAAATGTGGTACATATATGCAATGAAATATTATACAGCCATAAAGACAGACAAACATATGGACTTCGCAGCAACTTGGATGGACTTAGAGTCGATAATACTCAGTGATCTATCACAGAAACAAAGAACAGAATACCATATGTTCTCATTCAAAAGTGGACCTTGAACAATTATAATACTATAAGAAAGGGACTGGCAGTAGTAGGAAACTGTCGGGGGGGGGACTGGGAGGGAGGGACATACCTCATAGACAAGGGTACCTGCAAAATTAACATTTGTATAACTAACCCTGAATTGTACCCCACATCTTTATAATTAAAAAAAAAAGAAAAAGAAAAAGGAGGCAGGTCATAGGGCAGGGATATGGAAGTGGTTGTGAGCTGGGTCCTGGTGCAAACAGTAATAGCTCAGTGGTCAGAGAAGTCCTGGGAGGATGTGATATTTGAGCTGAGACCTGAAGAAAGGTTGGGGCAGTGAGGCCATGCCCACAGCTGGCATCCCTTCTCATAGGGAGAGCAGCTTGGGATCTTTGAACCAGAAGCCTGTCTGACTGCAAGGCAGAGCCTGCATGGTGCTTCTCACCCTGAGCTGTGGGCAGAGTGTATCCCTTACTTATGTGTTTACTATATGACACTGTCACTCTCTGTTAACATTCCTTAGACATCGAACCGTAAACCTCTTGCCTAACACTCATGTGCTAATGTGCTCTCTCGGCTGAGCCATCTGTGTCAGAGAGGAAGATACCTGAATCATTAAGGAAGGGAACCATCCTTCAAAGACAAAGGCCGTTCTCCGAGATGATCCAACTTTGCTGTCTACCCTAAGCATCTGGGAAGATTGTCAGCCTCCCAAGGTGCGCTGCAACCCATAGATATCTTTGCAGAATATGAGTGTTGGACCTAGCACTGGTATTGCTTCATCTCCCCCAAGTGATTCCAATATGCAGCTATGTTTCAGAACTACTGGGTGAGAATTACCTGCAAAGATATTTTTTTAAATGACTAGTGCGTGGTACATTTACACAATGGAATATTATGCAGCTATAAAGAAAAACAAAATTATGAACTTTGCAGCAACCTGGATGGAATGAGGGTCTATCATACTCAGTAATTTACCATATAAACAAACTGCATATACTCAGTCATAAGTGAACCCTGAACATGTATCATGATACTATAAGAAAGGGATTGGCAGGAGTGAGACACTGCAAGGGGAGGGGGGGCACATAACATCAATAAGAGTACCCATACTTTACCTGTACAATGACCACATATGTAGCTAATGCTGAATTGTACCCCACATTTTAAAAAATATACCAAAAAAAGATTCTGTCTGATGAAAGTAAAGGCCATTGGATATGGTTAAATAAATACACTCTTTCCTTAAAATATTCTCTTCCTTCTGTTTCTGTAACGTTACATTCTTCTGAGTTTCTTACTCCCTATTTCTTTCTTTTTCTTCTCCATTTCTTCCTTCTCTGTGTGATGCTGTTTTTTTTTTTTACCACTGCAAAAAAAATAATGTTCTTCTACCACTGTCCTAGTACTCTTTTCTCATGGTATGTAGCTTATTCCCGCCCTGATCTGTCTCATCCACTACACGGTTTCAACTAAAAAACATGGATGCTGATGACTACTAAATATATACTTACAGCCCTGTTCTCTTCCCTAACTATACCCTACATATCCAACTACCTCATAGACTTTCTCTCTCAGATTTCCCCGACACCTGAAATTCAACAAATCTAAAGGTGAGCTATCACCTTCCCCAAACCTGTCTACCTCTTGTTTGCTATCTCAGTAAGTAGTACCATACCATTCACTCAGTTGCCTAAGTAAGCCAGAATCCTAAAATTCATCCCGGATTCCTCCCTCACTATAACCCAGCTTCCTTCCTCCCACATCCAATCAACCATCAAGTCCTATACATCAGTGGTCCCCAGCCTTTCTGGCATCAGGGACCAGTTTTGTGAAAGACAATTTTTTCATGGGCGGTGGGGAGAGGGAGATCATCAAGCATTAGATTCTCATAAGGAGCTAGCAACCTGGATCCCTCACATTCGCAGTTCACAATAGGTTACACACTCCTATGAGAATCTGATGCCCTGCCCCCAGGAGGTTGGGGATCCTAGCTATGCACTGTATCCTAAACACAACTAAAACCCATTCATTTCTCTCCCCCAGCTGTTGCTATCCAGTAAAATGGGTATAATTAAACATACTCCCTCTAAACTCACAGGATTATGAAATGAAATCAGATTACATAAATGTTCCTTAAAAAAACAAGAAGTGGAAAACAATTTAAAGCAGCAGCAGAATCAGATATATGACAAAGAGCCTTTGCAGTTCAGTTAAACAGTATCAGTACCTATGTAAGACATTGTGACAGCTATTGGGATTTTTATTAGTATTATTACAATTATCATTATTATTAACTAAGAACTGTGCTAAACTCATATCACTTATCATGTTTAATCACTACCAAAAAGCTGCCAAATATTAAAAAAAAAAGGGATTTACACCAAAATATGACTCTGGGACCAATGGTATTGTCCACAAGAAGATAACACAGTCCAGGGAAGGAGAGAGAAACAAAAACAAAGTATTTCCAATACACCGTGTAAACAACATCATCACTTTCAGCACAGAATGCTTTAAGAGTAATTGAAAGCAATCACCCAGCCTGGGACAATGGAATGCTTCTTCAGAAAAATGATGCCTGAGCAATCAAAGAACAAGAAAGAAATTGTGGAGGAAGGGGAAGTATACGGCAGCAGAGACAGCATATTACACAAGAGGGCACAGAGGCCTGAAAAAGACCATGACTGTACTCTGACAATGCCAACCTTGAAAACAGATGTATTTTTTATGGCTCATAGGAAAAAAATGCTGATTTTAACTGCTCAAATATTACGTCTATACTACTTATAACTATTATACTATTAGAGTACTTTTCATACCAAATTCCTGTCTCATCTAAGTTGGAAAGGAAAAAAAAGAAACAAAAAGGAAAACAACTAACATACTGGTAAGGCCCAAATGTTTATGACAGTCCACATAAGGCTACCAGAAAAACACACACACACACTCTCTCCACATGGGAGGGGAGGAGGGAAGGACAGAAAAAAAGGTGTGCAGAGAGAGGAGGTGAGAAGCTGGGTAGATGAAAGAATCCCTTAAAAAATTTGTGGAAAATGTTAATTTTTTAGTAGAAAACATAGATTCTTATGCTCTGGTCCTCTCAGTTACCCTACTAGAATCCACGTGTTTGACAAGAGGGACTATTATACTCCTATACGGTTACCTATTATCATAACACCATTCATGTATTTGATTACCTTAACTAATTTAAAAAAAATTTTTATTTTAAAGATGTGGAGTGTAATTCAGGGTTAGATATATAAATGTTCATTATGCAGGCAGGTACTCTTGTTGATGAGGTATGCCCCCCCTCCCCTGGCAACTTCCCACTACTGCCAATCCCACCCCCATCCCTCCCCTGGGTTTCCCACTACTACCAATCCCTTTCTTATAGTATTACGATAATTGTTCAAGGATTTTTTTGAGGGCTTACTATATATGCCAGGCACTGTGTCAAGTACCTTATAAGAATTATTTCATTTAATCCTTACTACAACAACAATCCTGAGGTAGGTGTTGCTATTCTCTCCATTTTACAAGTGAAAAAATAGATGTTCAAAATACTAAGCAACTTTTACAAGGTCACACAGCAAATGGTGAAAGCGATATTCAAACGCAAACAGTAGAGCTTCAGCGTCCATAATGACAGGGGACTCTTTAAAATTGAACTTTTTTGCTTTATATTATCATGCTGAATACATAAAAATTAAAAATAAGTATGTGGTTATATGAATAAGACTAAGTATTCTTTTCTGCACTAAAAATATGAATATATAATGAAATGCTATACAACTGAAAGATGGCCAAATAATAATTAAATGTAAATTACCAAGGAATGTTTCAGGAAAAAAATGCTGTGTAAAGGTTATGAAAAATTGGCAAGAAGAAAATACTGACCAAATTTGATAAACACATTCAAATAAACAGTGGAATAATCAGGTTTGCATCATAATTCCAAAAGATACAATCCTAAATTTTGAAATCCTGTGAGGCCAAAATCCTTAGTTTAGAATTCCTAACTTCTAAAATCCCCCAAAGCAAAATCACAGGATAGCTACATCATGTCAGGTGGAACTATTGCCTCATTACTGCCTTTATGTAGAAGAAAATGGATTTCAATTGACTCCCCAAACCATAACAGCAGATTTGGAATTAGGTATTATCAAGGCTTTGAAAAGTAAATTTCAAGGTGTTACCAATAAAGTTTGTTTTTCCACTCAGTCCAATGCATTTCGCAGAAAATTCAGAAGAGTGGAATGACCATGCAATACAGTGTTTCTCAAACTTTAGTGCACATATAAATAACCTAAAGATCTTGTTAAAACACAGTGTCTGATTCAGTAAGTCCTTGGTGGGGCCTGAATTTGTACAGTTCTAACAATGATGTGTGGACCACACTCTGACAGCAAGGGTCTGCAAAACAGTGTGTCCCCATGTGCCCTATATTAAAATAGGAAAAAAGTTACCTTGCCAAATAAGACAATGCTTGATTAAGCTAAAAGAAATTGTTTTACTGGAGGACGTCTCAGACACTAACTTATTTCACTCCAAGAGGATATAGTATTTTTCAAACATACTTGACTTTGTGTTTTCAAAGAGCATCTCCTCAGACCAGTATTTGTGAAACATACAGCGACACAGGAAGACTTAAGGTGAGATGAAAATGGTCACGTGAAGTCAGTGAAGGCCCCTAACTGAAAAGTCTCCTTTCTCCCATTCTTCCCAAGAGAGAGACCTCAGGTTCCACTTTCAAATGCTAATAGCCACACATAAAGGACAGAAAGGAAACACAACATTTTAGAAGTAGCTACCTTGGACTGGGATGAGGGTAGGCATTCCTATCTTGAATGAACACATAATACTTTTACTATGAGAAATAGAGTTCTCAAGGAAAAAAAATAAACTCTATCCCCTATGCCTAGGTTATGTCCATTCACATCTGGAACAGTTACTTTACCCAGATTTAAATAAAACATAAAAGATTTTTCATTACGGGCTCGGTGGCTCAGCCTGTAATCCCAGCACTTTGAGAGGTTGAGGTGAGTGGATTGCCTGAGCTCGCAGGTTCGAGACCCGCCTAGGCAACTTGGCGAGACCTCATCTCTACAATAAATAAAAAATTAGCCGGGCGTGGTAGCGCGCGCCTGTAGTTCCAGCTACATGGAAGGCTGAGGCGGAAGGATTGCCAGAGCCCAGCAGGTCGAGGCTGCAGTGGCCGGAAGCGACCACTGCACTCCAGTCTGGGTGACAGAGTGAGACTCCAACTCAAAAAAAAAAAAAGATTTTTCATTAAAGGAAGAACTGTCAGTGTAGTGAAGAAGATGAATGAAACAGAATACTGTAGATGGTGGGCTAAAAATAAACACTAGTGAGGGTACTTTGGGCTCTGGAAAGGCAAAAGATGACTAGCAAAAAAAAAAAAAAAAAAAAAAAAAAAAAAAAAAAAAAAAAGGATGAAACAAATACGAAAGAAGATCAATAAAACTCCGCCTCCGTCTGCTCTGCAAGTGCCTCTTGAGTAACCACCTCCATGGCATCAAACATCATCTACTTGCTGCTGCTGTGGGTTGACTGTCCCTCATATATACTATAAAAGTAAGGTAGTGTGCAAAAGAACCCTGATCGGACTATAAGAATGTAAAGATGAAGTGGTTTAACTCATATGTCTAAAAATGGTCAGGGGCTATATACTTTGCATCATACACAGTCATTCATACACATATAATCAAAGTGATTATCAACTCCTATCAGTGACTTATAGTATTTATATTACAAATAAAAGAAGGAAATGATATTCACTGGGATTTCTCCCAGTATCATAGAAACACTATGATAGCAAAAAAGGATATACAGTAAAATGAATGTTACTATAAAAGATAACAAAATGAAGTCTGTTAACATTTGTACTTCATAAATATCAGTAATTATGTGAAAAACACAGTCATTTTGTTCTTCACTCACCACATACTAGCCCAGATTAACATTTTAGTTCTTATTTATAAGTAGTAGGTTTAATGCTAGAAGTTATCAAGAAGTACAGCACTAGATCTAGGAATAAGGAAAGTTATAAAAGAAATCCTTAAGAAGTGACTTGCTAGTAAATTTAAATGCTACCACAACAAGTTAATAAAAAAGGACTAGAGGCTGGGGAAGTGGCTCATGCGTGTAATTCCAGCACTTTGGGAGATTGAGGCAGGAGGACTGCTTAAGTCCAGAAGTTTGAGACCAGCCTAGGCAACATAGTGAGGCCCTGCTGAGGTAGCTGTGATTGCCACATGTCACTGCTCTTCATCAGCCTGGATGAGAAAGTGAGAAGTGAGACCTCGACTCACCAAAAAAAAAAAAAAAAGAGGGTATAAGGCTAGAGCCATGAGTTCCAACAAATAGAAAAGATCCCACCCAGGAGATTGCTAAACATTATCAGTTCTTTAAGACAGTTCTGAGAGAGGAGGAAGGAACTGGATAGGCAGATAAATTCGGGCAGGTCCCCAGTAAAAACTTCCACTGCAAGCCCCAAGGATTGGAGTGAGAATACCCATTCCCTGGTCCGAGGACCTCCCCGTTTGCACAATTCTTTCTGATTGGTACATTTTTCTTTTCTTTTTTCTCTTTTAATTTTTGTTTTAAAATTGTGGGGTAGAATTCAGGGATAGGTATACAAATATTCACCATACAGGTACCCTTATTGATGAGGTGTGCTCCCCCTTCCCCAGGCAGATATTGACTACTGTCAATCCCATCTCCCCCCCATCCCCCACAGTTTCTCACCACTTTCAATCCTTTTCTTATAGTAATACGGTCGTTGTTCAAAGTCCATTTATGAGTGAGAACATGTGATACTCAGTTCTTCGTTTCTGTGAGAGATCACTCAGTATCATAAACTGTAATTCCATCCAGCCTGCTGCAACAACAAAGCAGGAGGTATCACACTCCCAGACTTTAAACTATATTATAAAGTTACAATAATCAAAACAGCCTGGTATTGATATAAGAACAGGCATATAGATCAATGGAATAGAATTGAGATTCCAGAAGCCAAACCTCAATTTCTCAACCAACTCATCTTTGACAAAGCCTCCACCACCCACTACTGGGGAGAGGAGAACCTATTCAGTAAATGGTGCTGGGAAAACTGGCTGCCCACATGCAGAAGATTGAAACAGGACCTCTACCCATCCCCATACACAAAAATTAACTCGAAATGGATCACAGACCTAAATGTAAAACCTCTAACTGTAAGAACCATAAAAAATGCATTTTTCAAGCCTGCCCTGGTGACCAATTAGCAGGCTCTCAAGCCTATATAAACTCCTGACCTCAACAGGACTGCCAGCAACCCACTTTCGGGTACACTCTTGCTGCTGAGAGCTGTCCTGCTTTCCTCTTCCTGAATAAACTCCAACTTGCTCACTCTTCATTGTCTGCGCTCCCTATTCTTCTTGGTCATGAGACAGGAACCTGGGACAGGCAGAACTGAAAGAGCTGGAGCACTCTGAGCTGAGGAAGCTGTGACGTGGCATTTCTTGGGAGCTCAGACCTCGTGGAACCAAGAGAGAGCTGTAACTTTCCCTGAGAACTCAGGATTCTCCAAGCAATAGCTGTAACTAAAAGAGCTGAGAGCTACAACACTTCTTGGGGCTCCATAGCTGTTGGCATCCCTGAGTTCCCAGGCACCACCGCGTCCCCCTCTCCTGATGCAACTGTGTCCCTGGCCACTGTGTGAATCTCAGGCTGGCAGTATAGCTCCGGTAATGGCAATATAGGAATGCTAATCCAGTTGAACTAGAAAAAGCTGCATCAGTTCCACAAGAATCTTCCAAACTTAGCTGAAAATCCCAACAAGAAAAGTTCTGCAAACAACGGTGGCCTCAACCCATTTCAAAAGTGCAATACCAACATCTCTACCTCAACCTCTCAAGATCTTCCCTCTGAAGATTTTGTTATCCATCTACCGTTAAGATTTCAAGTAATTAAAAACTAGTTCATCTCAGGAAATTATTAAGCATTCAGAAACTTTGGAAAGCTTCCTTCCAGCTCTAAAATTCTCAGTAATTCTATAATTTCCCACAATAAACAGTATCACAGAATGGAGTGCATACTGAATCTTCTAAAATATGATTATCGCCGGGTTCAGTGCATAGTCTGTAATCCCAGCACTTTGAGAGGCCAAGGCGAGTGGATTGCCTGAGCCCACAGGTTCGAGAACAGCCCGGGCAACTCAGCAAAACCTCATCTCTACAATAAATAAAAAAATCTGCCAGACGTAGTAACACATGCCTGTAGTTCCGGCTACTTGGAACGTTGAGGTGGAAGGATCGCCGGAGTCCAGCAGGTCAACACTGGGATGGCTGTGAGTATGCCACTGTACTCCAGCCTGGACAACAGAGTGAGACTACAACTCAAAAAAATAAATAAAATAAAATATGAGTATCAATCACAGTTCATACAACAAAGGTAGAGTTTTAGTAACCATGAAAGCCAATTAAACAAAAACATGGTATTCAAAAATATTTGTTAAATAAATTATTATCAAATTCATATTTCATATACATGTAATACCACTAAAATTACAAGCTACAGAGAATTAAAGAATATATATGTATTTTTTAAAAATCTAAGGTTCATTAATTCCTTGAATAAAAACTTGATAGTCCACAAAATGCTAATCTTTTTAGCACATATGCTGGCCTATATGTAATAATAAAGTGAAGAAGAATAAGCAAAGAAACCTTTCACTCAACCAGGATAGTTTTATAAACCTCTTTAAATAAAGATGAAAGAATGAAAAGATCAACTTGTAGTCAAGGGTTTCAATACAGGGTCTAGCACTAATTCTATAACTAGATTTTCACCTTCCCCACCAGCCTTATTTGGTGATTTGATGAACATATTGAAGGACATATAGGAAAGCTTTCTGAGCAAAGTAAAGCACTACACAAGTGCTTTGCTAGGACACATTTACATGAGATGGTACAATTGTTAAATTTATACGTGTGTGTACGTGTGTGTGTGTGTGTGTGTGTGTGTGTGTGTACAATAATTTCAAAGAGTCATCCCAGAAACTATCTTTTTTGGAAGTAAAATAATTTCATGATAGGATTATATTATTGAGTTTGATATGGGTTTCATAAGTTATCTTAAAACTAGCAGTTTCTTTGAAACAAATACACACGCACATACATATACATATGTAAAGAGAGAGAAGGTTTTATCCAGAAAGCTGTTTCAAAGAACATGATTTTCTTAGGAAAGAAGGTAATAAAATTGGAAATTGACCATGATGTTAAAGCACATTTTACCAAAAGTGCTTTACTAATAATGGCCACAGTAAGTGATTTCATACTTAAACCTGAGCACAGATCTCCTCGAAAGACCAGGACTATGTTGGAACATTCATTTTCAACTCATTCTTGTATTTACTGATTAGCAAATACTATTTATCTTTTGTGCCAGAATTCAAACTTCTAAATGGCTAGAACTGGGCCTCATCCACGATTCTGTAATCCTAGCATAATTCATGGCATATGACATAACAAGCACAGAATTTTGTTCACTACCACTACCAATAACTCATACATGTATACAGGAGGGTTGTTTTTCAAATAATGGCTTTTATATTCTGTATTGGAATTCCCACTTTACAGTTTATTTTTTTAAAAACCCAATAACTTGGCCAGGCTCAGTGGCTGAGCCTGTAATCCCGCGCTTTGGGAGGCTGTGAGTGGATTGCTTGAGCCTGTGGGTTCGAACCCACCTGGGCAACTTGGCGAGACCTCATCTCTACAATAAATCAAAAAATTAGCCGGGTGTGGTAGTGCGTGCCTGTAGTTCCAGCTACTTGGAAGGCCGAGCGGAAGGATCACTGGAGCCCAGCAAGTTGAGGCTGCGGTGGCCGAGAGCGGCCACTGCACTCCAGTCTGGGCAACAGAGTGAGACTCCAACTCAAAAAAAACCAACAACCCAATAACTTGTCCTAATATCTTTCAACAAACCTTTACTAAACATCTATTATATCCCAGGCACTTTGCCAGGCACCTGTGAAAAGGATAGTAAAAAACTCATATTTTCAGGCCAAGTGTCTTGGCTCACACCAGCAATCCCAGCACTTTGGGAAGCCAAGGCAGGAGGATTGCTTGAGTCCAGGAGTTTGAGACCAGCCTGGGCAACACAGCAAGACCTTGTCTCTACAAAAAAAAGAAAGAAAGAAAAGCCAGGCATGGTAGCGTGCACCTGTAGTCCCAGCTACTCAGGATGCTGAGGTGGAAGGGTCCCCTAAGTACAGGAGGATGAGCCTGCCATGAGCCATGATCGTCATGATTATACCACTGTATTCCAGCCTGTGTGACAGAGTGAGATCCCAACTCAAACAAACAAACAAAAAAAACTTTTATGTTCCATAAGAAACTCATAGTAGACCAAGGGAATAGACACATACATGTAAGTGAACTATAGTATGTCAAATGCTATAATAAAGTTAAACATCACAAATAGACCTTGAGGAACTATTCAGATTCTAGAAAGAGAACACAGCTGTTCTCCACAGTTTTAAATTCACCGAAAAGCCATCCTCCTCTCCCTGGTTAATTTGTCCTTTTATAGCAAATAGTCAGCTCCTTGGGAAAGACACAAATCAACCTTGGGTTTATGAAGAAATGCTGAAGCTAGATGTAATCACATTCAGAGTACGCCCAACAGACACACAAAGGAAAAGGAAAGCAGGTTCAGAATGGGCATGGGAGAAGGTCCCAGGGAATAGGTATGTGAGCAGGGCCTTGAAGAACAAATAAGAGTTCACTAGCAGGCAAAACGACAACAGAAATCCAGAAAGGTATAAGTGACTAATCCTGTTAGCATAACCCTGGACAATTAGAATAGTAAAGAAGCACAAAGAGAGGGAAAATTACATAATTGTCCATATGTTTACCTAATTCCTACAGTCATCTGCTAATCTGTATAACTGATTTACTTTTTTGATATTAAAGACATCAAAAGATGATTTATCTTCAAAAGCAAGAAGTTCACAGATAAAACAATACTAGATAATCATAAGAAAAAAATTAGTTGGGCACAGTACAGTGGCTCACACCTGTAATTCCAGCAGTTTGGAAGGCTGAGGCAGAAGGATTCCCTGAGCCCAGGAGGTTGAGGCTGCAGGAGCCATGAACATACCACTGCATTCTAGTCTCAGCAGCAGAGTGAGACTCCAACTCAAAAGAAAAAAATTACTAGAGAAGCAGCCAGGCAAGGTGGCTTGTAACTGTAATCCCAGCATTTTGGGAGACAGGCAAAAGGACTGTGTTCGATACTAGCCTGGGCAATTTGATTAAAAATATATATATTTTAATGAAAAAACCCCTATATTTTCCAAAACAAAGATAATTTTGTAGAGCCCTTATCTCTACAATAAATCATAAAATTTAGCCAGGCATAGTGGTGAGTGCCTGTGGTTCTAACTACTTGGAAGGCTGAGGCAGAAGGACCACCTGAGCCAAAAGTTAGAGACTGCAATGAACTGTGACTGTGCCACCGCACTCCAGCTGGGCAACAGAGTGAGACTCCAACTCAAAAAAAAAAAAAAAATTATCAGAAAAGCAATGTCAGATGTCAAACAGCAATAGTCAAATTTAAGAGAACGTTAATTTAAAAAGTTTAAGTATTTACAATATTTCAGGTTCTTTATTACCGTCTAAGAATACCAAAGTGAGCAAGATAGTCTCTGCTCTGTAGGGCAAATAAATAACTGGACAATTTTACCACCATATGGTGATTTTCTAGAAATAATTATATATACATACAGTCATGTACAGTTTAATAATGGAGATTCATTCTGAGAAATATATCATAGCTGGGCACGGTGGCTCATGCCTATAATCCCAACACTCTGGGAGGCAGAGGTGAGAGGACTGACTGAGCCCATAAGTTAGAGACCAGCCTGGGCATCTTGACGAGACCCCATCTCTACAATAAATCAAAAATTAGTCAGGCATGGTGGCACACGCTTGTAGTTCCAGCTACCTGAAAGGCTGAGGTGGCAGGATTGCCTGAGCCCAGCAGGTGGAGAATGCGGTGGCTGTGAGCATGCCACTGTACTCCAGTTTCAGCAGCAGTTGATACTAAGACTCAAAAAAAAAAAAAAAATACATTAGGTGATTTCATTATTGTGCAAACACCCTAGAGTGTACTTACACAAACACAGATGGAATAGCCTACTATACACCTCGACTATATGGTATAACCTATTGCCCCTAGGCTACAAATCTGCAGTATGTACTGCCTCTGTACTGAATACTGCAGGCAACTGTAACACCACAGTATTTGTGTATCTAAACATAGAAAAGATACAGTAAAAATACAGTAATACAGTCTTATGGGACCACTATCGTTGACTGAAAAGTCATTCCTTGGTGCATGACTGCACATACACAGAATGGATATGATAAGTTGGGGGCGGAGGGTGGGTAATCCTAGAAGGTTCCCTTGAGAAGTACTATCTGATAAAAATACTTCAGTGCTGATACAGCATAGGACTGACGGGGATAAGCAGCAGGAAGTGAAACTTGGAAGGTAGCTTAGGGATAGATTATTATTATAGCCTTAAACACTATGCTCAGAAGTTCATTCTTTAGTCAGCATCCACTAAAGAGGCCTCTTTTTTTTTTTAATACAGGGAGCAACATAATCAGATAGGTTTCAAAAAAATAATAAAGATAATGTCAGCATTCTGGAGAACAGAATAATGTGTCCAATAGCTCATAAAAGAAATAATATGGGCTTCTGAACTACACAAATTGGAAAAAGGATAAATTTAAGAGGTGATCCAGCGGAAGACAGGACATGAGGGATGATGATGAATTAGAATCAAAGTTGAGACGATAGTTTCTAGCTTAGGTTCCAGAAAGAAGTTTATGTCATATACAAAGTAAAGACAATAAAGAAGAAGCCAGGTTTGAGTAGGCAGAAACTTATTTCAAACGCATATAAGTAAAACTCTAAAAATGAGTGTTAGAGACTTCAAGGAAGAATATCAATTTAAAAAAATAATAAAAAGGCCACCAACCTCAAATACTTCAGTGACAACACTAAAAGAAGGCTGAGGGGCCGGGTGCAGTGGCTCAAGTCTGTAATCTCAGCACTTTGGGAGTCCAAGGAAAGAGAATTGCCTGAGTCCAGGGGTTTGAGACCAGTCTGGGCAACTTGGTGAGACCTTGTCTACACAATAAATCAAAAAATTAGCCAGGCATACTGGCGCGCACCTGTAGTTCCAGCTACTTGGAAGATTGAGGCAGCAGGACTGCCTGTGCCCAGTAGGTCGAGGCTGCGGTGGCCGTGAGCGTGCCACTGCACTCCAGCCTGGACAACAGAGTGAGATTCCAACTCAAAAGAAAAAGAAGACTGAGACTGGGCCTCCGAGTAACAACTAGGTCACTAGTTATCAGATCTCACACTAAGGATAAAGCAAGAAAAAAATGCCTGCTGAAGTAAATCTGTTGCATGCAGAAACCCGAGTCAGTAAAATTCTAAACCAGAAATTCATAAACTTTTTGGTCTCAGGATTCTTTACAATCTTAAAATTTTAAAGAGCTTTTGTTTATGTGGGTCTTATCTATTGATGTTTACTATATTAGAAATAAAAACTGAGAAAAAAATGTAAATATATATTAGTTCATTTAAAAATTAAACACATGTTAATTAAATATTTTTATTTAAAAACCTTGTATTTTCTAAAACAAAGATAATTTTGTGTAAAGACTGGCACTGTTGTATATTTTTGCAAACTTCTAACATCTGGCTTAATAGAAGACATCTGGGTTGTCTTATATATCTCTACATTCAATTTGTTATTTTGACTCAAGAATGTGAAGAAAATCTACTCACAGATATGTAATTGTAAAAGGGATAAGTAGTTTAATAGCATTTTCAGATAAGTATGGATATTCTTCTTTGATACTACATAAAAACAAATAGTTGTTTCTCAAGGATTACTTACAATGTGAAATCTGAAATCACATCAATGAAGTTTTCATAGTGTTCCCTTAAAATTCATTAGTATTTTGTACTTTGAAAGATTAGCCATGTAAAGTTTTGTAAGATCACATTGGTTACTGAGAAATATTGGTTTATTGAGTTATACAGATTTTCCAAATGTTGACACATTTCATGGTAAAATATCAGAAACTATATTCATTGATATCACCACCAATCTTATCAGAAAAATCTTTAAAGTACTCAGAAGCTCTAAAACTCACTGTTATGATTACAAGTTTTCAGAAATTCTAATTTTCACCTGAATGATTTTTATCATTGACAACAAATAATATCAATTGTTTTCCTTGAAATGACAGACTCACTATATTTGTTTTCAAGGAAATGTATGCTAAATAACAAATTCTGAATAACCACCATTTGTCAGGTAAAAATGGTGTTCTATTTAAAAAAAAACTCTAGTTCTACTTGTAAGTCAAACTACACAAGTGCTTTATGTATAGATCCCATTCTGTCAGACAGACTATTTTTATTTCTACTTTTAATTTTTTGAGTCAGGGTTTCACTCTTGCCCAGGTTGGAGTGCAGTGGCACAATCACGGCTCACCGCAGCCTCTATCTCCTGATCTCAGGCAATCCTGCCTCAGCTTCTGAGTAGCTGGGACTACAGGCACACACAACCACGTCCTGCTAATTTTTTGATTTTTGGTAGAGACGAAGTTTTGCTATATTGCCCAGGCTTCTCTCAAACTCCTGGGTTCAAGCCTCCCAAAGTGCTGGGATTACAGGTGTGAGCCACCGCACCTGGCCAGAATATTTACAAAGACATGACATCATCAAGGGTACTGTTAAGTGAAATTATCTTTTTTACTGCATGTACATGGTGGTGGAGATTACAATGAATGCAGCAATTTGATGCCACTGCTTTGATTCATGCTAAGATGCTGGCAATTTTACCAACCATTGGCTCTGCACTATCACAGCGAAAAAGGGATATAAATCTTCAAATTACTAGGCTGGGTACAGTGGCTCATGTTTGTAATCCCAGTGTTTTGGGAGGCTAAGGCAGGAGGATTGCTCAGGAGTTCGAGACCAGCCTGAGCAACATAGTGAGACCCCATCTCTTAAATAATAAATAAATAAATAAATAAAATAAAAGAGTATCCACCTTCAAATTTCTATGAAAATAGTTTGGACCTCATAGTCTAACTAAAAGAATCTCAAGGACCCTCAGTTTCCTCAGATCATACTTTGAAGATCACACTTTAAAATTTATCCAAATACTAATCACTTTCAAAACTTCCCTAACAGTAATGAACCCATGTAAGCATACTAACATAAATGGAAGACAAAAAAATGCACAAACAAGAAACCTAGAATAAGGAGCCTATGAACAATAACTCTAGGTAATGGAGGCCCAAGAACCATGTATTCTCAAAAAGGGACTTATTTTGATGGTTCTTAACTTTGTCTCCCATCCCCAAACCAAGAGTCTAGGAGAATGGGTGCCACACCTCAAATTAGAACACAGAAAGCATGTATGACAACAATGATGCTGAACTGATTTATCAGATAATAATAGTTGGTTTAAGGTTTCTTCAGGATGTGAATTTTATAGTTTACTACCATTTATAGAAGCTGAAATACTTCATTCTTTCTACCAAAAGTCAGACCCTAACCATAACAGTGTTCAGTTGTAAACAAAACCTCACTTGTTGAATTTGGTATCTCTTGTTGAATTTGGTATCTCAAAGTATCTCTTATTTGTCAGCAAAACTGTAAAAATTTTAAAAGAGCATCCATTTTGTTCACCACTGTATGTCCAGTACTTAAATCAGCCCTGTAAATAATACAATGCTCAGTAAACATTTGTTGAATACTAAATGTTGAAATATGAACCCAGGATACCAAACTTCTAGTACAGTACCTAAGTACTCTTTCAACTATGTAAAATCTTTTTCATAGCTCTCTAAAATAACACATAAGAAAAACCTAAAGGAACTATTATACTCTGAGAAAACAACATTACCTGTTATACTTGAAAGCCTGCTATGGACTAGGTACTATTTTTCTCTAAGTGAGATTTAAACCACAGTTAAAATATCATTTTCATTTATAAATCTCTGTTATCTCAATTAGACAGTAAAGTCATCTTCCATTCCTGTGTGAAGTAGCAATAACATACTATTTTAATTTAATCATCATACATTGATTTCCAACCTCACACACACTATCCTTACTATTTCATTTTCTCTGATGATTCAGAATGATTCTTTATTTCCCAAAGTTTCTTATGTTTATATTTGGGACATTTAATGTCTCATAAGAATTTCATATAAAAGAGACTGAACAGCCCTTTTGAAAATAATTTGTCACCGTAGCATTTTTTTCATTTAAAATTTTTTTCCTGTCCGTTTGACGTTTATCACCGTTTCTTTCACAAAGCACAATGTAAAAAATGTCCAAGTACTTGAAATGTCTATTTAGATTCTGAATTAAAGAGATTAATCAAGTTTAACCTATTTAAAGCCAGAAGTACAAAATCGAAATTTAATCATAGAAACAGCATAAATTTAATGTATCTAGCAATTGAAGAATTGAAGCTACATCAAATCAAGTTTTATTTTGAAATACATGTTGTAAATGCAACTTCATTCTTCAGGAAGACATGACCTACCAAGGATATAGCCAAAGGAAATGCTCTTCTGTTTCAATATAAAAGATCTGAACTATTTCTTTAAAGAAAAGAAAAATTATACTGTCAGTAAAGACCATGGACTCAATCTTCTCTGGAAGTTTAAAAAATAAAAAATTTACAAATGTCTAGGATGGTTTAGACTTGGCCCCCATTTGGCAACTGAGACAGATAAGGTCGAGGGTCAGTGTGACCCAACGGATTCAAATCCTATCTGCTGGTCACACAAACAAGTCATTAGCAAACTGTACCCTCCTGCTCTGCAGTTATCCAGTCCCCACTTTGGTACTTGCCAACCTTATTCTTGAAATCACCATGTTCATTAACATGTCAGTTGTGGAGAATTACTTCTTCCAACTACTGAAACTTTTGCTTCTCAAGAGTGTTCTTGCAGTCCTTTAAACCTGTTTTTCTAACATTACCAGAGAGAAAGATATTTTGTGGTGCAATCAATATCTGTCCTATTAACAATACCCTGTTCCATTGTTCTATCCAAACATGAATTCCACTCTGAATTTTAAAAACAGCGGTAGGAAAATAACAAACAGAAATTAGAGCTCTTAGGTTTAACTTAGGGCCAAAATCAAAGAAGAAGAGATAATTCAGAGAGAGGAAGGAAGAAGCTGAGAGGGTCGTCATGTAGAACACTTACTTTTAGGAACAGAGTGTCCCTTAGATTTCGGGTGAGTTGCCCAGAGCCTCTTCAGTTTCAATCCAATTCACAATGCTTCTCTGAGTCCTCCTCAAGTACTGTTTCCACCACTAAAAATTGGATCTACAAGAGCTCAGATGTACTCGTAAAAAATGTCAGGGGCTCCCATGTGGGCCTCAAGCCTCTTTTTAACTAGGCCCACTTCTCTGTCCTGGGCCAACTCCCCTGTGTACTATATTCCTTCTTCTTCCAGGTGCCAGGTATTCAGCCTGTTTCTTCTCTTCTGAGCTGCCACCACCTACTCTATTTCTCAGGGTTCCTCTAACCCCAAGACTGGCTGTGGAGTAGGACACCAGCTTCCCCCCTTCCTTGCTGTCCCTGCAAATAAACATATAGGCTCTTCTAGTTTCAGTATTTTTCTAATGGCTACAAGAAAATAGAGAGGGAACAACAAAAAGCAATAATATAGTACCAGAGATTAAGATTATAATAATTGTCTCCACTTTAATGTTCCTGCCTCCAAAAAACAAATTTTTCTAAAAATTGCCAGTGAGCAAACATTTTAAAAAGTACAAAGTACAAATATAAACTAAACCAAATCCAACCTTACAGAGACATAAAGATACTATGCTTTTCAAAATACTTAAATCACGGGTCCAAAAACAGTAACCACAATCATCTCATCAAATACGTTTTTTTCTTTCTGCAATGTTCTGTTATATTCTCTCAAATTTAGAATATGTTTGAAAGTTTGCTTTTTGAACATGAAAATATCCAACACATTTTATACAATGTAACTGGAAATGAATATACAAAAAGCATATTAAAATGTACAAAAAACAGGCATGTCAAAAGTAGCTAGCTTCACTGAGAAATTTTAAAATTTTAAGTTATAGCCAACTATTTCTGCCTCTTAAAAAACTTAAAATTCTGTAAATGGTGTTTAAAAAAAACAAGATACCTCATTTAAAAAAATCTAATGTCTACTGAATATTTATATGTATGTCAGCATTACACAGGCCGTCTTTTTTAAAGCAGAAATAGAACATATTAGTATGCTTATTGCGGCAATTTAGTTTCTAAAGGGCTTTGTAACATCAAAAGATACACCTTATCTAAATATTAAGCCATAAATCACAGGATCATAAGGAGTGAATTCAAAGGCTACCTTCCTATAAAGGTGAAGGAGCTCTGTAAGTGCTGGCAGGTTAAGAATGCCATTGACTTTGATGACTTTCCTGGATGATTTTCTTTATCCACTTAATTCACTTAAGTGGTTTTTTAAAAGACAGAGTTATACTGCAAGCTTACAATAAAATAAACTTAAGGCTGAAAATAGACAGAGATCTTTTCATCTCATTTGTCTAAGAGACTGCCATTTAATCAAACTGAAGATATTCAGATACTTTCAGTAAAAATGTGTTCCTGTGCTCATCTCCAACTACTTATTTATAAAATATTAGAGAACTGGAATAAAAACACTAAACAAACCTTCATCTGACCCTTCCAGACGTCATATATAAAAAGAAGTTGGATCTACTGTGATTCTGCAATCAGATACTTTTTTTTTAAGGAACGAAATTAAATTACATCCTTTGCTTCTAAAGAGGATTTCATGGTTTTTCCTTGATCCCTACTCCCTAACACAATAATGCAGCCAACATTTTTCTACCCGGAGTGGCGAGAGGGGCATTACACCCAGCGATACGAATTAAATCGCAGTGGCTAATGCCTCCCGTAAATAATGTATGCCTTCTTGGCAGCAAAAGCCGTTTCAGCCTCTTCAATTACCCCTCACCGCAAACCATCGCGTGGGTCGCGATCAATGTGACCCAATTCCTATCGCGGCCACCACCTCAGTCTCGCCTCCGCCCGCCGGCCCCGCCAGTGTCACGGGAGGGGGCCGCAGCCGCAGGGGCGTCCTCTGCGCCGCGACCCCGTGGGCCGGCGGCGCGTGGGGCAGGCCCGGGACTCACCGGG
>NW_007251203.1:1331416-1406870 GCF_000164805.1 Carlito syrichta | reverse complement strand
GCCAGCCCGGCCCGGGACAGAGTGCCCGCCCGGGGGCCCGGCGAACCGCTCTCCTGGCCTCGGCCGTCCTCGGCTACTCATCCCCTGCCCGGAGGACACCCGCGGAAGGCGGGAACCAACATGGAGCGCCATTGCTAGATGCCTTAGAACACCGTCTGGTGTGAGGCGCACAAGTGCTCTACCAAATGGAGATTGTCACCCTCAGTTTAGAGGAAGCGAAACCTAGGCTCAAGAGTGGCTAGGTGACTTCCTCTAGGTTACATAATTAGAAAATGGCAAAGCCAGGAGTCTAACCCTGCTTTAATTCCAAACGCTCTCTTTTGGCCTCCCAGTAGCTGCTTTTAAAAGAAAACGAATGCGCTGTCTGTTGACTTAGGAAAGAACACCTTCCTCCCAGGTTTCTTCAACCACCTGGAGGCCCTCATCTTGAGCTGGGCAGCTGCAATCCCACTTCCCCGATCTATTCAGAAATCCACAATCAGATTAATAACAAAATGCTGTTAGCATGCCACCATCCTGATTCAGAACTATGAACGGCTCCCAGGCTTTTTAGCTGGGCATTCAAAGACTTTCACGCATTTGCCCTACCTTTCCATCCTTTGCCCACCAGAAGAGCTTTCTCCTGGCAAAGACTACAAATGAAATTCATTCATTTCCTTACCAGAACGCTTCCTTTATACACATGGATTACTTCTGCTTAAAATATTTCCCTCTTCTCTCTGTGCTATTTCTGCCTAACGTTTGAGGTTTACATCAAGTCCGAATGCCTGTAATTAAGCTACAAAGGAAATAGTCGAGTCAGAAGTCCACGGTTCTCAGCCTGCTTCCCTTGATCCTTAACTAACGAAACTTGGAGATTTTGCTTAATTTCTGTAATCCTCAACTTCCTTATCTGCAAAATGGCATCAGTATGAGGCTGTGTGATTTAATAAGAAGATAATATTTTTAGAGTACTATGTGCCAGGCATTTTGTAAATCTCTTTACACAAATGAATATTTTGAAGGACTCAAAGTACTATGTGAATGTTCCCATCAACTACAGATGCTCCTCTTTTAGAATGGAGATACATCCAGATAAACCCATCGTAAATAAAAAATATAGTAAATCAACAATGCATTTAACATCCTGATAAACCCATTGTAAAATAGAAAAAACATAAGTCAAACCATTGTAAGCCCACTATCTATCCCTTCATTTTAAAGGCAAGGGATTTAGGGCCAGGTTAAATGGTTTTTCTTCAATGAACAGGCCAAAATTGGGGCTCTGGTATCCTGTTTGTCTTTCACTAAGCCATGCTTTCTGATTAACCAAATCACCCCCAATTCATAGCAGTCTCTGAACTCATTGCACTATTTGTACTTTTTGCAAATGTCACCTCTCAGGACTCAGAATTGAATTCAGAAACCCCAAAACTATGAGGAATATAATAAGAGGAAAGTATATAAGAGAATGAGATATAAGGCCTAGTCTTCCATCTCTCTGTAATGTGATGAGTAAACTTAGTTGTCACTTCATTTTTTAAATCTGTGAAATAAAGGAGTTAAAAGTACTATCACAACTAAGGTACCCTTCAAGTCTAAGGCATTGAGATGTTTCAAAATTCCTCAACTGGATGGATCCTCACTGAAACTGACAAAAGTGCTGAAAACAATGTGTTTAAATAAAAAGGAAATGGATGGAATCAAGTACTCTAAAAATCCCCAATGCTGCAAAATTTCACTAGAATCTAACTTCCATTACTAGAAAGCAAGCTCTACCTCTGAATTATAAACTAAAAAAGGGCAGGAACTTTTATTTGTTGTCTTCATTGCTTCATCTCCAGCCCCTACAGCAGTGTAACACATAGTAAGCACTCAAATATTCTGAGACTAAATATATTTATATATAGCCAGGTATGGTGGTGTATGCTTGTAAACTCTGCTACTGGGGAAGCTGAGACAGAAGAATTGCTTGAGTCCAGGAGTACAAGATCAGCCTGGACAACACAGTGAGACTTCCCATCTTTAAAATAAATACATACATACCACGATTCTTGAATAAGGGATTTTTTCATGTTGGGATTTACAAACTGTTACATACATTGCTTACAGTTGATCAGTAAATGCTGAAATTTACAACAACCCTTCAAAATGAAATTTACAACTCCGCAAGTCCTTGTAGAAAAAGAACCAGGAACCCAATTTTTGAGAAGCACAAAAGCACATGCCCTTACACTATACCAGCTGCTTCTCATTTATTGATGTTTCTCTTAAAAAACAAACCTCAGCCTGTATTAGGCTTAAATGGAGACAATAATACAGGAGCCACTCCTCTTAAAGTGGTTACCTACTATCTGAAAGAGTGGCTGGTGGAGAATTAAAAGATCTGTATCACTACAATGCCTAGGTTCTTATCCATTCAGGTGTGTTTTCAGTACATTACCAGAGTTCAAAAAATTTAGACACATAATTCATTAGGAAAACTTGTAAAGTCATACAAGCATTTTAACAACAATTCTAACAGGCTGGGCACAGTGGCTTATACCTGTAATCCCAGCACTGTGGGCGGCCGAGGCAGGAGGATTGCTTGAGCCCAGGAGTTCTAGACCAGCCTAGGCAATATAGTGAGATCTCGTCTATAAAAAAATTAGCCAGGCATGGTGGCATGTACCTATAGCCCCAGCTACTTGGGAAGCTGAGGTGAAAGGATCACCTGAGTTCCAGAGGTCAAGGCTACAGTAAACTGACTGTACTACTGCATTCCAGCCTGGGCGACAGAGTAGGACCTCTACTCAAAAAAAAAAAAAGTTTTAACAGTTTAACAATAAAGCGTTGAAGTTTTCTAATGATTTACTTTTTAAAAAGTAAAATAATCGCTAGGTCATTGATATAATATCCATTTCCATTCTATTATGCTTCCTAGAATAGGAAGTAATTACTGAAGTAGTTACTAGAGTAGTTACTGAAACTGTGCATGGGTCCCTATTCTCTGTGGAAGTGAATAAAAAGATTGAGAGCCCCTATCTTAGATCAAGAGACTGACAGTGGGATTCCAGAGACCCCAGACTCTTCTTCTTCTTCTTCTTTTTTTTTTTTTTTGAGATAGGTTCTCACTCTGTCACCTACACTGGAGTACAGTGGTGTAATCATGGCTCACTGCAGCCTTGACCTCCTGAGCTTAGCCTCCTAAGTGGCTCCTAAGTAGTACAAGCATGCATCACTGTACCTGGCTAATTTTTTGAGATCTCACGTTGCCCATACTGGTCTCGAACTTCTGGGCTCAAGAAGTCCTCCCACCTTGTCCTCCCAAAGTATTGGGATTATAGGCATGCAGCACTATGCCCAGCCTCCCAGACTCTTCTGATTAGCCCTAAGTTTATTAGGTAAACATCATAGCAACAATAAAAACAACATATTAACATTGCATATAGCTATTAGGCAACATGAGCTAATACTTGAAATGAGAAATACTGTCTTGTCTATCAACTAGAATTTGAGAGAAAATAGGGTAGCTAAAGCAGAAATGAGCTACAAACCTTCCCTGAGAGCAGACACTCAAAATGAAGTATAACAGTAAGCTACAATGGTAGAACCATCACAGTTTAAAAGATTGACTTGTGTGTTTTTTGTTTGATTGGTGTCTAATTTTGTTGGTTATAAAAGTCATATGTTACCAATTGTACTATATTAGTTTTTGCATCCTAGGTAGTATAAACAACAGAAATTCATTTACTCACAGTTCTGGAGACTGAAATCTGAGATCAGGATGTCAGCAGGGTTAATATCGTCTGAGGTCTTTCTCCTTGGTTTGCGGATGACCTCTCTGTCTTCAGATGGTCTTCCCTATATGTGTGTCTTTGTCCCAATCGCTTTTTTTTTTGAGTCAGAGTCTCACTCTGTCACCAAGGCTAGAATGCAGTGGCACGAACACAGCTACCACAGCCTCCACCTACTGTCCTGGGCTCAGGTAATCCTTCTGCCTCAGCCTTCCAAGTAGCTGGAACTACAGGCATGTGCCAGTGTGCCTGGCTAATTTTTTAAAGTTATTATTGTAGAGAGGAGGTCTTGCCAAGTTACCCAGGCTGATCTTGAACCTCTGGGTTCAGGCAATCCTCTTGCCTCTGCCTCCCAAAGTGCTGGGAATACACAGTGAGGTTTTTTTGGTTTGTTTTTGTTTTTTTGAGTCAGTCTTACTCTATTGCCCAGGTTGGAGTGCAGTGGCATGCTCATGGCCACTGCAGCCTTGACCTGCTGGCCTCAGGCTATCCTTCCACTTCAGCCTTCCAAGTAGCTGGAACTACAGGCATATACCACCTCGTCTGGTTAATTTTTTGATTTAATGTAGAAACGAGGTCTCGCCAAGTTGCCCAGACTGGTCTCAAACCCATGTGCTCAGGCAATCCTCTTACCTCTGTCTCCCAACATGCTGGGATTACAGGCATGAGCCATGGCACCCGGCTGGTTTTTTTGTTTTTTGTCTTTTTTTTTTTTTTTCGGAGTCAGAGTCTTACTCTGTCACCCAGGCTAGAATGTAGTGGCACGAACACAGCTACCACAGCCTCTACCTACTGTCCTGGGCTCAGGCAATCCTTCTGCCTCAGCCTTCCAAGTAGGTCTTACTCTGTCACCCAGGCTGGAATGCAGTTGCCCGATCATGGTTCACCACATCCTTGACCTCCTGGGCTCAGGCAATCCTTCCTTCCACCTTAGCCTCTTAAATAGCTGGGTCTATGGGCATGCATACCAGTAAGCCCAACTAATTTTTTAATTTTTGTGTAGAAACAAGTTCTCACTGTGTTGCCTGGGCTGGTCTTCTACTCCTGGGCTCAAACAATTTTCTGCCTCAGCCTTCCAAAGTGCTGGGATTACAAATGTAAGCCACCATGCCCAGCCTAATCTCATCTTCTTATAAGAACACCAGTTACTGGATCAGGACCTATCCCAATTACTTAATTTTATCTCCTCTTAAAGAACCTGTCTCCAAATACAGTCACATTCTGAGATACTGGGGATTAACACTTCAACATATGAATTTAAGAGGATGGAGAGACACAATTGAACCCATAATATCAGTTTAAAGTTTACAAATGTGTGTGTGTGTGTGTGTGTGTGTGTGTGTGTGTGTGTGTGTAGAGAGAGGTGTTTTTTTTTCTGAGTAGGAGTCTTACTCTGTCGCCCAGGCTGGAGTGCAGTGGCATACTCACAGCCACCGCAGTCTCGGCCAGCAAAGCTCAGGAGATCTTTCCACCTCAGTCTTCCAAGTAGATGGAACTATAGATGCACACCACCACACCCAGCTAATTTTTTGATTTATTGTAGAGATGAGGTATCATGAAGTTGCTCAGGTTGGTCTCAAAACCCTGGACTCAGTCAAACCTCTCACCTCTGCTTCCCAAAGTGCTGGGATTACAGGAGCCACTGTGCCCAGCAGCAAATATATTTTTAAAATTAATATATCTAGCCCATTGTTGTAGCATTACTGGTACAAGTTCACTATCCTCATCTGAAGCCTTTAAGGCTGAAAATGTTTTGTAAGTAAGACATTTGAGGATTTTCAAAAGGCAATACAGCACAAATACTGTGTAATTACCCAACATTCTGAGTGGGTTCTGAGACAGTGCCTTATAGTGAAACACATTAACACCTCTGAAAAACATAAATATTCACACTAAGTGGGAAAGATAAAGTCTATAAATCGCCTCACATCAGTTCCACTTGGGTTTTGCTGCTAAATGATAAAAGGTCAGGTAAAATATAAAATGCTTTCAATCTTCAGTGCTTTTTGGATTATAGGATTGTGGGCAAAGAACTGTGGAGCTGTAAGAATTTGAGTAAGAATTAAGATTAAAAAGATTAAATTAAAAATGTCCACATTCCTTGGCAAAGTAATTCTACTTTCGGGAGTATATCCTAAGAATACAACCTGAAATGCACAAAAATGTTTTTCCACAGAGATAGTTATTGCAGTTATTTTAATAAACATTGAAAATAACCTATATGCCCATCAGAAGAAAAAGAGTTAAATAAGTTCTTTTCTAACCAAAAAACTGAATTTTAAGCAGTCATTAAAAACAGTGTTGATGAATAATTTGTAACTAGACAATGCTTATATTGTCATGTTAAGTGAAAAAGACAGGCTCTAAAATTGAATAAGCACATAAAAATCAAAGAAAAAATATCATAAGGAAAAACACCAAAATATTAATGTGGCTTTTCAGTCTCTCAGTTTTATCTCAGCACAACGTGACCCTGTTTTGACAGTTTGCTTCTAGCCGTTTATTCCCTCTTTGCTCTTCAATTCTCTCTCCCTGTGTCCTGGTTGTTTGTGTGTTTACTTTCTAATAGTTTTCTATTTCAGCCCATGGTCTTACCAACCAGGGCTCCATTCCTCTTACTTTTCCTCTTTACTCCAAAGCAGCCCAGCTGCTCAAAGTAGCCTCCTATCTTTACACATCAGACTGTCATCCACCTTCCCCAAATCCAGGAAGTCTTATGATGGGGACAACCTTGAACAAGGTGTTGGAAGACATTGTTTCAAGACTTTACCCCACACCTCTGAAGAGGGGCCCACTATTTCTAGTGTTTCTAACAGGGTTCTGTTAAGCTGGTTCTGCAAATGCTGAAGAGACTGCAAACTGGAACCAGCTTCTGCTAAATAATGGAACTGCTGCTGTGGGGGAGATGCTGCAAGGAACAGGAAGAGACCTGGAAGCCAACAAGAAGCCAACATGAAGCAGACAGAAGAAAGGCAAATCCTTTCTCTAGCTTTGTAGTCTCCTCCTGATGCTCCTTACTGGCAGATCCAGGTGGAACAAGCTAACAAAGCAGAACCAGGGTCGGGGAACATGAGGGAGTACCAGCTCCACGTCACAAAACCAAGTGTAGCATAGAAGGTGGGTTGGGGCTGAGAGACAATGACTTCTTTGACCATTCACCATCCACACAAGCCCTTCTGCACATATTTGAACTTCTGTGCAAGACTTTTCTTCCTTTCCCTCTAGATGCAACTATCCTACGTTCAAACATATTCTTTTTTTTTTTTCATACAGTATTTTAATAGTAGAAGATGCTAGATGGGTTTACTCCATATGTTTTTCCTTCAGTGGCATTTAAGGCAAGTGCTGCAGCCATTCTCGTCCACTCATTTTCAATTTTTCCATCTCCTTCTTTCTTATGATGATGGAAAAAAACAAATTAGTTCTGCAGGCTGTATGGGCAGCACGGTGCTGGCATCTGCCTCTGGTGAGGGCCTCAGACTTCTTCCTCTCACCGTGGAAGGCAAAGGGGAGCCAGCATGCAGAGATCACACGGTGAGAGAGGAAGCAGGAGAGAGCATAAGGGAAGATGCCAGGCTCTTTTCAACAAGCATCTCTCAGGAGAACTCAAAATAGCTAAACTGTTCAGGTGACAACTGCAATTGAAGCATAAGTGTAATTTGTTTAAGGTATAATCTTTTCCGGGAAGTTTTTTTGTTAATGCAAATACCTTCCAAGACGTATATATTATTGACTTATTGGTGTTCTTCACTGTTTCAGTCTTCCTGTGTCTTGCCTTTCACACCTTCTAGAGTCACTGGCATTCCTTGGCTTGTGTCCATCTTCCAACTTCAAAGCCAGCAATCACTTACTTCAACCTCTGTTTCTATCTTCACATCTCCCTCTCTGTCCACCTCTCTCTTATGAGGGCACTTGTAATTATTACATTAGGCTCACCCAGATAATTCTGGAAAGATCCTCCCTGTCTCAAGATCCTTCATTTAATTCATCAGAGAAGTCCCTTTTGGCATGTGGGAAAACATATTCACACTGCAAATCTTCACCAACATTAGGCAATATTTTTAAAATATAAATTAATTTTATAGGTCTTAATAGCATCTTGCCTTTTTACACTGTCCCAAACTGGAACATAGAGGATCTGACAATTAAGTTCACGAACTCATCCTAGAAAAACTGCTACATACCTCATTCATGAATAATACTATAGTCACCTTTGAAATACTCCCTCTGGGAAGCTATGCACCAATGTCAGTGCCTAGTCCACCCATCAAAGCAGTTTTGGAACTCTTTCTGGAATGGCCATCAGAGCTGTCATCATATGACCAAACATATTCTTAACCTCTCCTCCAGATGAGGAGACACTATGCCCCAACAGTCATTATATCCATTTGTGGGAAGCAATCACACCATCTATCTTTTTTTTTTTTTCCTTCAGGCTGGAGTGCAGCGGTGCAATCACAACTCACCACAGCCTTGAACTCCTGGGCTCAAGCAACCTTCCTGCCTCAGTCTCCCAAGTAGCTGGAACTATAGGCATGGACCACCATGCTCGGATAATTCTTTTATTTTTTTGTAGAGATGGGGTCTCACTTTGTTGTTCAGGCTGATTTTGAACTCCTGGCCCCGAGTGATCCTCCCGCCTCAGCCTACCAAAATGCTGGGGTTATAGGCATTAGCCACCGTACCTCGCCCACACCATCCATCTTTATACAATTTTAATTACTCCTTAACTTCAGTCATAGTGTTATCTGACTTTCTGTTACCTAGACTAAATTTTAAAGGGTTTTTTTTTTTTTTTTTTTTTTGAGTAAGCGTGCAGTGGCACGCTCGCAGCCACCGCAGCTTCGACCTACTGGGATCAGGCGATCCTTCTGCCTCAGCCTTCCAAGTAACTGGAACTACAGGCATATATCACCATGCCTGACAAATTTTTTGATTTATTGTAGAGATGAGGTCTCACCAAATTACCCAGGTTGGTTTCGAACCAATGGGCTCCAGCAATCCTCTCACCTCGACTTCCCAAAGTGCTGGGATTATAGGCGTGAGCCACCATACCTGGTCTTAAATTTTAAAGTTAAACTTGTATTAAATAATAAAAGGAAAAAGAGGAAGAAAATAGCTCATATTTATAAACACACACACACACACACACACACACACACACACGAACATACATACAAAGCAATGAAGGAATTATGTGTAGCTACCACAGTCCTCCTTTCTGTAACTCGTCATGGGACCATAGTTGTTATTTATAACTTTTTCCCACTAACCATTTTATGGGTCCTTTTCCTCCAATCAAGCCCTTAGCTAAGCTGAGTTTTTTACCCAGTAAGGTGATGAAAACCTCCATTCCTAAAGAGTCTGAATGCTCAGTGGTCCTGGCTTGATTTGGTTGCTGAAGTTTCCACTAAATTTTACTGGACATTGAAGTACTAAGAGGTACTCTGAACAATTTAGTCATTTTTATCCTTGCAGCATGTCAGTAACCCATTTTTATCTTTGTAATCCAGTTCAATCTAACCATCCAATAAAGCAACTCCATTGTTTACATGGTGGTTCAGTGGCACAAGGAACACTAAATGTCCAAGTGGCAGTTTCATCTTCCAGTTCAATAGAATCATTGCTGTGTCCTCTCATGGAAGCATTACCATCCTGAGAATCAAAACTAGAGTATAATGCTATGGGGATGGAAAGCAAAATTTCTGCAAGCAGGTGTAATAGAGAGAAGAGCCACTCCCATTTCCATCTTTTGATTCCTGTATTTATTCTGGCTACAGGAAAGACAGCACCACATACTGGTCTCTAATTGAAAACATATACTATATCTTGCAACACAGCATCACATTCCTTCAGGATGTTGTCTCCAAAGCAATTCTATTAGGCCAGATGCTTCTGGGTGAGGGAATACATGGTACCAGTGAATTACATGGGCATAATCTCATTGTTGTTTGTTGTTTTTTTTTTTTTTTGAGTCAGAGTCTCACTCCATCATCCAGGTTGGAGTGCAGTGGCACGCTCACAGCCACCACAGCTTCGACCTACTGGGCTCAGGCGATCCTTCCACCTCAGCCTTCTAAGTAGCTGTAACTACAGGTGCACGCTACCACGCCCGGCTAATTTTTAAAAAAAATTTTTATTGTAGAGATGAAGTCTCGCCAAGTTGCCCGGGCTGGTTTTGAACCCATGGGCTCAGGGAGTCTACTTGCCTCAGCCTCCCAAAGTGCTGGGATTACAGGCTGAGCCACCGCACCTGGTCTTGTTGCATTTCTTTTGCTGTGAAGTGAGTTCATTAACACAGCAATGTTTGCAGAATACAATGAAAATGAATAAGGCATTTTATGAGTCCATAGATAGTGATGCCAGCATTATATGCACGGAAGGCAAATCCACATCCAGAATATGGGTCTATTCCCCGTGGCATGTTCTCTGTCCCTTTCCATGAGGGAAATGTTCCAATATAATCAACCAACCACCAGGTGGCTGACTTGTCTCTTTAAGGAGTTGTGCCAGATAAGAGACCTAGTGTTGGTTTGTGCTGTTAGTTAGGAACTCAGCAGTAGCAATGTAGCAAGGCTACAAGGTTGGCATTGTTGAGAAGATCATATTGCTGACCAAAATGGCCACTTTGCATGGATCCATTGAGAAATCGCTAAGGTGGCTGGAGAAAGTGACTGACTGGCATCCAGAGAATGAATCACTTTTTTCACCTGATTATTAAAAGTATCCTCATCAGATGATACCTTTTGGTGAGTATTTGCATGAGACACAAATATACTCACATTATGTGCCCATCCTGAAAGGTCATCCACATACATCTTCCTTAGTGAGACCTTCTTGTATCAGTCTTCCAGTCTTGTCTTCTCTGAGTTCCTGACCAATGTTAGCAACTGCCCATGAATCAGTGGCGAGCCATACTTCTGACCATATTTCAGTCCAGACAAGGTGGACAATCAAATGTGTTGCTTTAGATTAGGTTCACTAGGAGAATTTCCATCTATTACTGCCCTTCCAGGACACCTCTCCCTGGATTATATTGATGTAATCATCCACCTTTGGTTGGTACCAGTATATCACACAGAAACATTTGTAAACCAGACCTGGGATATTTTCCTCCTCAGTCATGAGAAACTCCTTATAAGAAAGTAGTTGTGAGTGAGAGAGAAGAACAAGCACTGTTGAAGGTCTCTTCATGAAATTACTTATTTTCCATTTCTGCCTAAGTCTAATGTCTAATATGCCATTCCTACTTGATGACAGATTGCTTCCAGGAATACCCAACCTGATGACTTGGTGGTCCAGATGACACCAACCTGATGACTTGGTGGTCCAGATGACACCCATTTCCTAAAGGAAAGCTCAGTTAGTAAGGTTACTTGATGTTCCACAGTTAGGCATTCAGTCTTTACCTAGGGCTAAATAGCAAGATGGTGAGGGCATGGATTTGCTCCAAAGCCCTAGAAGCCTACACAATGATTTTCTTTGGTGTAAAGGGTTTCTGCTTTATTGTATAAAGAATGAATATTTTGTATGTATAGCTATTTAAGTATTAAATATTGCCATTCTCACGGTAATTTTTATTTTCTTGTTAGAAAACTTTCACTAAACATATTCTTAGACCATGTGTGGTGTCTTATATCTGTAATCCCAGTACTTTGGGAGGCCAAGGCGAGAGGATTGCTTGAGCCCAAGAGTTCAAGACAAGCCTAGGCAATATAGACCTTGTCTCTACAAAAAAATAAGAAAAATAATAGTTTAAATATATATATACACACATATATATAATTTTACCTTCTGATACTTCTCAAAATTCTACTCTAGATTTTATTAATCTCATAATTTTATGTTAATTTTCCTTGACTTTCCTACTGTGTGTGTTTTCTTATATTTTCCTTTTTTCTATAGATATTCCCTTTTCAATGGATCTTTTCCAAATTTTCCTCATTTCCATTAGTTTTCTATTTGACACACTTTCTGTTCCTTAGGTTTCCTATTCTTCTTTCTTCCACTTTTGTTTCTATGTTTTCTTATTATTTACATTTTATTTCTACTAGTTTTCCATTTTAAGTGTACAGCACATGCTCCTGGAATAAGATTTTTATATTTATTTTTGTAGAGCTTATTGAATTTCAGTGGAAGAGTTAATTCAGTATATGTGAACATTTAATATAGCATTGGTGGATTAGTTGTTGAGAGGGTCAATGTTATAAATTCAATATTTCTTTAAATCAGAGAGGGTTCCAAAATGCAACATTCTGGTTCTTTGCAATCATACTGCATCACTAACTCTGAGGACACTTGCAAATCTGCATCTTTGAAAATTAAAGAAGTGCAGGGAAGCAACTCTATGTGTACCCCATAGCCAAGTAGGTCATGGTGTTGTATTTATTATAAAAACCAGCTTTTAAATAAATTCCACAGTTGGCCAGGTGCAGTGGCTCAAGCCTGTAACACCAGCACTTTAGAAGGTCGAGATGAGGGGATTGCCTGAGCCCTTTAGGTTTGAGAACAGCCCAGGCAACTTGGCGAGACCACATCTCTACAATACATCAAAAAATTAGCCAGACATGATAGCGCACACCTGTAGTTCTGGGGTGACCGTGAGTGTGCCACTGCCCTCTAGCCTGGACAATGGAGTGAGACTCCGACTCTAAATAAATAAATAAATAAATTCCACAGTTGTACAGATTTCATTCTCATTCATATATTAAGTCTTATAAGCTTCCAGCACAAAATATAAATATTATAGCCACACTTAGAACCTCTAGAAAAGTCAGTATATTTTAAACATTCTTATATGAATATGTTTGACCCAGAAAAGTCTACTGTAGCATATCTGAGAAACTTATAAGCACCTAAAATCGCCCTGCTAATAGCACAAACACAGCTGCAACATCAAATTTCTCAGTAGCGAACATAATATTTCCCTGAGATACAATCTCAGAGAGTGATCATTAGGGAGAAATTTCAATCTGCTGTCATATATATCCTCATAAGAAAATGATTGAACTAACATTGGTTTTTGCAGTAATATAGATAAGACTTCAGTGATTCCTATAAGGTTTTCTTGCAACAAAAACATTGCCATTCAAATAATACATTTCGTAAGTATATTATATTCTAGAAGAAAACACATCTTACTACATAAGTAAATGACATATTTTACATTTTATATATTACTTAACATTTCTCAAATTAAATATATTTTAAAGTCTTAATATGAGTAAACTTTGGCAACAAGCAAAAATCAGTGGTTAGGGACATTATTTATAGTCACTGTTTAAAAAAACGTATTCAATAATACTTATTAAAGCACAGCAAGAAAGACTTTATTCAGGACCTTTACAATAGGTATAGAAACCTCTGCAAAGGGGTCTTGCAGTGGGGGAGAGAGATTGGGCTCATCTTCAAATGGGCCAATAGGGATTTATACCCAAGGAGCAGCATGGGAGTCAGTGGATAGAAAATTGCTAAGAGGAAATATCAGGGGTAAAGGGGATTCTGGCGAAACTGACTCAAGATTTTTGCTGAAGACCGGTCAAGTTAACCAGACATCACCTGGGGAATGGTGATCAGACATTGAGAATGATCAGATTTTGACAGCTGGGATATTCCTGCCAAACTGACTTAGCAGGGTTCTTTGCTAAAACTGGATTTTTAAAGGAATTGTATGATTGAGCCTAGCAGAAGTTTTAGAAGCCTGACTAAAGTTTGGCGAAGCTAAGAATCTTTGTCACCAGATTTCCTGGATTCAAATTCTGGCTCTGAAACTTGTTTGCTGTGTAACCTTAGGCAAATTATTTAACCCATGCCTCAGTTTCCATATCTATAAAATAGGACTAGTGATAATACATATGTATAAGATTATTATGAGGATCAAACCTTCTAATATATGTAAAGCTTTTAGAAACAGCACCTAACACATAATATCTGAGCACCATCTGTTTTTCTGAGGTAGCTCAACACGATGGCTAAGAGTCAAACTGACTGTTTCTAATTCAAACTCTACCACTTTCTACCTGAATGATATTGGACAAGTTACTCATCCTTTCTGTGCCTGTTTCCTCATCTATAAAATGGGAGTGATGATAGTGATTATCTCATAGAACTACTGTGGGTTGATATATACAAAGCATATAGTTGGTACGGTAGGTTCTATGGAAATGTTTGCTTGCTCACCTGAGTGCCACTGGGACTTGAAAAGAGGCATGTTTTCTGTTTTTCCCCTGAGTAATGAAAGCCCAGACAGCTTAGAGGACTTATTAGGTAGCCCATCCTCCCCAGACTCACTGAATAGTCCCTTGGAATAGTCAAGCCAACTACTAGGATTCCTTCTTTCCAGGGCTCTTGGACCCCCTTGTAGGTACGTAGAAGTTTACAGATAGAAAAAACAATCATAATTTTAACAAATATTTTAAATTAAAACAACGAGGTATGGAATCAGCTGAAGGTTGTAACATATTTGAGTTGGCTCTGGTTCTCCTATTCTGGAACTGCTTTTTATCTATGTTTTTGTTTGTTTGGTAGAGATGGAATCTCACTATGTTGCCTAGGCTGGTTCCAAATTCCTGGCCTCAAATCATCCTTCTGCCTCAACCTCCCAAAGTGCTGGGATTACAGGCATGCACTACTGTGCTCGGTCTATCTAAGTATTTTTTTGTATCTAAATATTTCTCCAAGTATTTATCACTTAGGTTTTCTGGACCTTGATTTTCTCATTTGTAAAATTAAAGGATTGTACAAAAAAATTTCTCATGATCCTTCCTGGTATAAAATTTTAAAATTTGCTGGGCGCAGTGGCTCATGCCTGTAATCTCAGCAGTTTGGGAGGCGGGGGTAAGAGGATTACCTGAGCCAAGGGGTTTGAGACCAGCCTGGACAACTTGGCAAGACCTTGTCTTTACAATAAACCAAAAAATTAGCCGGATGTTGTGGTGCACACCTGAAGTTCCAGCTACTTGGAAGGCTGAGGTGGAAAGACTGCCTGAGCACAGCACGTTGAGGCTGCACTCCAGGCTGGGTGACAGTGTGAGACTCCAACTCAAAATAAGATATAATAAAATAAAAATTTGACAGTCAATAATTCTTCAAGCCGGGCTTGGTGGCTCAGCCTGTAATCCCGCGCCTTTGGGAGGCTGAGGTGAGTGGATAACCTGAGCTCGCAGGTTCGAGACCCGCCTGGGCAGCAAGACCTCATCTCTACAATAAATCAAAAAATCAGCCGGGCGTGGTAGCACATGCCTGTAATTCCGGCTACTTGGAAGGCTGAGGCAGAAGGATCACTGGAGCCCAGCAGGTCCAGGCTACGGTGGCCAGGAGCGGCCACTGCACTCCAGTCTGGGCTACAGAGTGAGACTCCAACTCCAAAAAATAATAATAATAATAATTCTTCAATAGCCGGGCTCAGTGACTCAGCCTGTAATTCCCCGCCTTTGGGAGGCTGAGGTGAGTGGATTGCCCGAGCCCGCGGGTTGGAGACCCGCCTGGGCAACTTGGCGAGACCTCATCTCTACAATAAATCAAAAATTAGCTGGGCGTGGTAGCTCGCGCCTGTAGTTCCAGCTACTCGGAAGGCTGAGGCGGAAGGATCGCCGGAGCCCAGCAGGTCGAGGCTGCGGTGGCCGGGAGCGGCCACTGCTCCAGTCTGGGCGACAGAGTGAGACTCCAACTCAAAAAAACAAAAACAAAAACAAAAAAACTCTTCAATAAACATCTGGTAACTTAAAAATAAAAAATAAAAATTCTAGCAGTCTACCCACATGATACATGGTGTTTGGGTGTGGTATGGTCTAAGAGTAGAGAGATGAAATCTTAAGAGTTTCTATTTGAATCAAAGCCATAGCTCAAATACCACTGTTGGTGACAGCTGCCTAAACTTTATGTTTCAACAATCCCTATTATTTCTTGTTATCATGAAGCAAAAGGACCAAAATAATTTATAAATCTATGACTAAATTTACTACAAAACACCTGAACTATTTTGAAATAGCAGAATGTTATAGGTTTGAAGGTTTCTAAAATCTTTACAAATCCAAGCATAATTTTTTTCTTTTTTGAGTTGAAGTCTCACTCCGTCGCCCAGACTGGAGCGCAGCGGCCGCTCCCGGCCACCGCAGCCTCGACCTGCTGGGCTCCGGCGATCCTTCTGCCTCAGCCTTCCAAGTAGCCGGAACTACAGGCAGGCACTACCACGCCAGCTAATTTTTTGTTGTTGTTTATTGTAGAGACGAAGTCTCGCCAAGTTGCCGGGGCTAGTTTCAAACCCGCGGGCTCAGGCAATCCACTCGCCTGGCCTCCCAAAGTGCTAGGATTACAGGCTGAGCCACAGAGCCCGACCCCAAGCATAAATTTTAGGTTTAAGTGAGGAAATGTGTGTGTGTGTGTGTGTGTGTGTGTGTGTGTGTGTGTAAAAGTTCTTGGTAGAGTTAATAAATTTTACAAGTGCAAGACATGAGGCTGGGTGCAGTGGCTCACGCCTATAATCCCAGCACTTTGGAAGGTTGAGGTGAGAGGATTGCCTGAGCCCACAGGTTCGAGATCAGCCCACGCAACTTGGTGAGACTTCATTTCTACAATAAATAAAATCAGCCAAGCATGGCGGCGCGTGCCTGTAGATCTAGCTACTTGGAAGGCTGAAGCGAAAGGATCGCCAGAGTCCAGCAGGTGAAGGCTGCAGTGGCTGTGAGTGTGCCACTGCACTCCAGCCTGGGCCAGTGTGAGACTCCAACTCAAAGAAAAAATGCAAGACATGATCATTTATAGAATTGATCTAATCTTAACTTATTTTTAACAGAGAACTTTATAATAATAATTTGTGGAGCTGGAACTCTCTAGTTATTTGTCAAGCATGTAGAAGCCCTTGATTCTAAACTGACATCAGCGCATTTCTAGTTGATAAGATGTCTAGAAAAGATTTCATGTATATGAAGTCATGCCAGTTGTAAGGAAGACACACAGCTTTATTTTGATGGTTTTGAGTTTCCACATTTGCTTTCAGCTTCTCTGCCAGAGGCACATACTTCCACCCCTACTCCAATACATTTCTATGATTTTTTAATAGCAAGGCATTTTTTCACTGCCTTTTTACTTTTATCAAATAACAGAATGACTAGTCTGTTGGCAAAATTTGTTCATCTATTATTATGTCTCCTAGTTTATTATGTAGCAATTAATTTAATAGTAGTCTTTAAAATATGGATTGGGTTCACCTTTGTAGACATATTGTGATATTAATACTTTGTAGTAATATAATGACATTAGTAATATAGTATCATTTACCAACATATATTTGAAAGACAATTTTTGGTGCAAAACCACATGACCATGCCTGGTATAATATTTACAACATTAGCACACCTCTTCACATACACTACAGCATCTGCTTTGATATGTTTCTCCTCCTCCTCCTCCTTTTCCTCCTCCTCCTCCTTCTTCTTTCTCTAATGCCCACGCTGGAGTGCAGTGATACAATCACAGCTCACCACAGACTTGACCTCCTAGGCTCAGGCAATCCTTCCGTCTCAGCTTCCCAAGTAGCTGGAACTACAGGCACAGGCATGTGCCCCCATTCCTGGTTAAGTTTTAAATTTTTTTATAGAGACAAAGTCTCGCTGTGTTACCTAGGTTGATTCTTTTTTTTTTTTTTACGTTTGCAAAACAAAAGGCCTCTCGGGCTCCCTAGGTTGATCTTATACTCCTGGGTTCAAGCAATTCTCCTACCTCGGCCTCCCAAAGTGCTAGGATTACAGGTGTGAGCCACTGTGCCCAGCCTTGATATGTTCCTTGATACATTCATTGTTTCACTAATTACTACAATAGGTCTCCAGATTATTATAACCAAGGTTTTCATTATCATGTATGTGATTATTTCTTACATTTATATTACACTTCAATACAGTAAAATTTATTGTTTTATGAATGTTGACTAATGCATAGTCATGTAACCAGCTCCACAATCAAGATATGAATCATCCAGTATTCCCCCCATGCTTCCTTTTCCCCAACCCTAACCAGTAGCAACCACTGATTCGTTCTAGAGCTGCCTTTTCCAGACTGTCATTTAATGGAATCATACAGAATGTAGCCTTTCCAGTCTGGCTTCTTTCACTTAGAATAATGCATTTGAGATTCCTTAATGTTTTTGTTCTTATCAAGAGCTTGTTCCTTTTTATTGCTGAGTAATATTCCACCAGATGTACCCCAATTAATTTGTCCATTTTCCAAATAAGGATGTCTGAGTTGTTTACAGTTTTGGGTTACTATGAATAAAGTTGCAATAAACATTTGCACACAATGTTTTGTGTGAATGTAAGTTTTTATTGCTCTTGTGTAAATACTTTGAAGTAGGATTGCTGGGTCACATGGTATTTTATGTTTAAATTTATAAGACATTGGACAATCCCTTCAGGTCCCCTCCCACTGTGGAAGCTTTCCAGTCTTCTCAATAAATCCTGCTTTCCAAAATAAATTTAAAAATTTATAAGAAACTGACAGGCCGGGGATGGTGGTTTACGCCTATAATCTCAGAATTTGGGGAGCCTGAGGTAAGAGGATTGCCTGAGCCCATGGGTTCAAGACCAGCCTGGGCTACTTGCCAAGACCTCTTCTTTATAATAAACCAAAAAATTAGCTGGGTATGGTGGCGTGTGCCTGTAGTTTCAGCTACTTGGAAGGTTGGCAGAAGGATCACCTGAGCCCAGCAGGACAAGACTGCGGTGGCCATGAGCGTGCCACTGCACTCCAGCCTGGGCAACAGAGTGAGATTCCAACTCAAAAAAGAAAAAAAAGAAACTGACAAACTTTTTCTCAAACTGGTTGTGCCATTTTGCATTGCCACCAGTTGTGTACGAGAGTTCCAGTTGTCCCAAATGCTCATCAACATTTGATACTGTCAGTGCTTTTTTTTACTACAGTCATTCTTGTGGATATGTAGTGGCATCTCATTGTGATTTTAATTTGTATTTCCTTCATGTAAACAATGTTGAATTCTTTTTCATGGGATTGTCAGTCATTCTTTGGTGTGGTGTCTTTTCAAAACATTTGCTCATTTAAAAAAACTGGGTTGTTTGTCTTTTTTTTTTTGAGAAAGCGGGATTTATTGAGAAAGCTCCACAATGGGAGGGGACCCGAGGTAGTTACCCTGTTTGTCTTCTTACAATTGAAGTTTTTAAAAATTGAGGTAAAATATGCATAACATAATACTTAACTTTTTAACCATTCAGAAGAATATAATTCAGTGGCATTAAATATATTTATAATGTTGTATAACCATCACTATGATCTATACCAGACATCCTTTTATTACTCTCCCCAAAAAACTCTGTACTCATTAAATGATAACCCCCTCTTCCCTTTTCCTCCCAGTCCCTCAATTCTACTTTGTCTTTATTAATTTTTCAATTTTAAGTACTTCATATAAGGTATAAGTGGAATCATACACTATTTGTTCTACTGTGTCTGACTTATTTCACTAAGCATAATGTATTCAAAGTTCATTTATGTTGTGGAATATATCAAAACTGTATTCTTCTTTATGGCTTAATAATATTCCACCAAAACTAATTGTTGAAACTTAAGAGCTATTTTTATGTTCTGTTTACAAGTACTTTATTAGATATATCATTTGTAAATATTTTCTCCCAGACTGTTGCTTGTCTTTTTATTTTCTATGAGGGTTTTTAAAAAGAGGAAAAGCTTTTAATTTTGACATAATCTACTATATCAATTTTTTCTTTTAAGAACTGTGATTTTGATGACATAGTTAAAATTTCTTTGCATAACCCACTGTTATATAGATTTTCTATCTATTCTTCTAAAGTTTTGCATTAAGTCTCTCATCCATGTTGAGCAAACTTTTATATAAAGTTTTGGGTATGGGTTGGGTGTAGCGTCTCACACTTGTAATCCCAGCACTTTGAGAGGCTGAGGCAGGAGGATTGCTTGAGCCCAGGAGTTAGAGACCAGCCTAGGGAACATAGCGAGGTCTCATCATTACAAAAAAAATTTTTTTTAAATAGCTGGGCATAGTGGCATATTCTTGTAGTCTCAGCTACTTGAGAGACTGAGGCAGGATTGTCTGAGCCCAGGAGGTGGGTGACAGAGTGAGACAATGACTCAAAATAAGTAAGTAAATAAATAAATAAGTAAAGTTTCAGGTATGAATCAGGTTTATGTTTTGCATGGGGATCCAATTGTTCTAGAACAATTTGTTGAAAACACTGACCTTTCTCCACTGAATTGCCTTTGCACCATTGTCAAAAATCAATTGACCACTTTTGAGGGTTTACCGCTAGACTCTCCATTATGCTACATTGATCTACATATCTATTCTTCTGCCAAAACCACACTGTCTTGGTGACTGTAGAATTATTGTAAGCTCTGTGTATCAAGTTGAGGGAGAAGAAACAAAGAAGGAAAATAAATTAATCACACCTTTTCTTCCAGGTGTGGGGAGGTCCACCTGAAGCTGGCCCTAACTGTAGGAGTAGAGAGGATTTCATTATAAATGCCTTCTTTTTTTGAGTCAAAGTCTTACTCTGTCACCCAGCCTAGACTGCAGTAACATGCTTTCAGCCACCAGAGCCTTGAACCCCTGGGCTCAGGCAACCCTCTTGCCTTCACCTTCCAAAGTGCTGGGATTACAGACATGAGCTACTGAGCCCAGCCTCAAGTTTAGATCATAATTCTGAGAACTGGTCATACTAATTTCTATACTTAGGCTGTGTTTTGTGGTTTAAAGTGAAAATAAGAATGTCTGTTTTCAAAGGGAGACCTAAAGAATCACGGAGGCCTCCTGGACCTCCCAAGGGGTCTGCAAAACAACTTTCCTCACGTAATATATTTAGACAGATAGTGGTCAACTAAATAAAGATAGTTCATCAATGACAACCCTTGGGTTGGGCTTGTTAAATGCTATGGTTACAATTCTTATAGCTTTTCTCTTATTTATAGGGATTTAGAAATGGATGAAGAGATTAGAGTGTTTGCATAATCTAATAATTTCACCTCTAAGATCTTACATTATTTTATTCTGATTTCTAAAATACCTTCCTATGTTTTCAGTGTTCTTGCTCTTTTTCCATTCTCACTTCTAGCCACCAGCCCATGAAACCCTCTGCTTTTCCACAGCTTGAACTCAACTTCCTTTCTTTTCCATCCAAGACATTCTAGTGTGTTATTTCAGTAGTTACTTCTGGAAACTATCCTGTTTCCAGAAGTCAACTTGCTGTTATATCTCATCCTTGCATAATCCTTCTATCTACATTTTCTGGTCTATCCACAGGCAGCTGAGCAATCCCGGGCGGGGGTGGGGTGGGGAGGATATCATTTAAAACCATGCCTAGCAAATTTCTAGTCTTCAAACTCAGCTGGAGTCCCAGCAATTATTTGCAAACATTTATATATTTCCTTGGATCTGTTCTCTCTCCCACTTGTTTTAATAACTGTTACAATTCCTTGCCACTCATTTCAAGTTTTGTACCCTGAATGAATTTGTATTTCATGGAAAAATACTGAGACAGTTTTTGCAAACAAGTTCTGTCCTTCTCAACTCCATGTATAAAGTTACTAATATTGCTATCTCCTTTATGAGTCTCTCTAGTCTCAGGTAGAGATTATTTTCTTCCTGGCAGAATCTATTCTGTTCCCCTGTGTTCTGGATCAGGACATAGGAAGTACCAGTGGTTCTTGTTAAAATGCAGTTTGATTCAGTAGGTGGGGGTGAGGCCTGAGATTGTGAATTTTTAATTTTTAACTTTTTTATTTTAAAGATGTGGGGTACAATTCAGGGTTAGCTATACAAATGTTCATTATGAGGGTACCCTTGTGGATGAGTTGTGGTCCTCCCTTCCCTGGCAGTTTCCCTCAACTGCCAATCCCTGCCCCCCCACTCCCCCAGTGTTTCCCACTATTGCCAATCCCTTTCTTATAGTATTATGATAATTGTTAAAAATCCGCTTATGAGTGAGAACATGTGTGACTCTCTTCTTTCTGTGATAGATCACTGAGTATGATAGACTCTAAATCCATCCAAGTTGCTGCGAAGTCCATGTTTGTCCTTCTTTGTGGCTGCATAATATTCCATTGTGTATATGTACCACATTTTTTTAATCCACTCCAGCTTCGATGGGCAACATGGTTGGTTCCATATTTTTGCTATTATGAATAGTGCTGCAACAAACATACATGCACAGGTATCTTTTTTTGTAAAATGATTTGAGTTCCTCTGGGTACATTCCCAATAGGGGGATTGCTGGGTCATATGGAAGGTCAATTTCTAGTTCTTTCAGAAATCACCACACTGTCTTCCAAAGAGTCTGTACTAGTTTGCATCCCCATCAGCAGTGTAGAAGTGTTCCTTTTTCTCTGCATCCTCGCCAGCATCTGTTGTTGTTTGTTTTATTAACGATGGCCATTCTTACTGGGGTTAGTTGGTATCTCAATGTGGTTTTGATTTGCACTTCTCTGATGATGAGTGAGGCTGAGCACTTTTTCATGTGTCTGTTGGCTGCCCATATATCTTCTTTTGAGAAGTGTCTATTTATGTCTTTTGCCTACTTTTTAATGGGACTGTTTTTTTTTCTTTTTGGCGTGTTTGAGTTCCTTATAGATCCTAAATGTTAGGCCTCTGTCAGATATACAGTTGGCAAGTATTTTTTCCCATTCTGTGAGCTGTCTCCCTGCTCTCTTAATGGTTTCTTTTGCTTTGCAGAAGCTCGTCAGTTTGATGAAGTCCCACTTGTCTATCTTATTTCTTATCGTATGGGCACTTAGGGTTCTGATCAGGAATTGGTTGCCAGTTCCAATTACCAAAAGGGTGTCTCCTGCATTTTATAAGATGCTTATAGTTTGAGGTTTTATGTTTAGGTCTTTGATCCATTTAGAATTAACTTTTGTGTATGGTGATAGGTAGGGGTCCTGTTTCAATCTTTTGTATTTGATCAGCCAGTTTTCCCAGAACCATTTACTGAATAGGTTCTCCTCTCCCCAGTGGTTATTGTTGGAGGCTTTGTCAAAGATGAGTTGGTTGAGAAATTGAGACTTTGCTTCTGGAATCTCTATCCTGTTCCCTTGGTCCATATGCCTGTTCTTGTACCACCACCAGGCAGGCTTTGTTTTGACAGATTCTTTTGGATTTTCAAGACATAGGATCATATCATCAGCAAAGAGGGATAATTTGACTTCTTCTTTTCCTATATGGCTACCCCTGATTTCCTTCTCTTGTCTAATTGCCTTAGCTAAGACTTCCAACACAATGTTGAACAAGAGGGGTGAGAGTGAGTGGGCACCTTGTCTTGTTCCAATTTTCAGGGGAAATGGTTCCAGTTTCTGTCCATTTAGCAATATGTCAGCAGTGGGTTTATCGTAGATGGCACTTACTATTTTGAGGTATGTTCCTTCTACATCTAGGTGTTTGAGGGTTTTTATCAAGAAGGGATGCTGGGTTTTATCAAAAACTTTTTAAGCATCTAATGAGATGATCATGTGGTTCTTTTTTTAACATCTGTTGATGTATTTGATGACATTTATGGTCTTATGAATGTTGAACCAGCCCTGCATCCTGGGGATGAATCCTACTTGGTCATGGTAGATGATTTTTGAGATGTGTTTTTGGATCTGATTTGCTAGAATCTTGTTGAGGATTTTTGCATTTATGTTCATAAGGGATATTGGCCTGTAGTTCTTTTTTGTTGGATCTTTACATGGTTTGGGTATCAGTGTGATGTTAGCTTCGTAAAATGACTTGGGGAGAATTCCATCTTTCTCAATTGCCTGGAATACTTTCAACAGGATTGGTATCAGCTCCTCCTTGTACATTCTGTAGAATTCTGCTGGAAAGCCATCTGGTCCAGGGCTTTTTTGGTAGGTAGTTTTCTTATAACAGAGTCAATTTCCTGTGTTGTTATTGGTCTATTTAGTGTCTCAATGTCTTCTTGTTCTTCTTGGGGAGATTGTGTGATGTCAGAAAGTCCTCCATTTTATTGAGGTTATCAAGTTTGTTTCCCTATAGGTGTATATAGTAATCTCTGATAATCTTTTGTATTTCTTCAGTCAGTTGTGATTTGATCATTTGCATTTCTGATTGTGTTTATTTGGGCTTTTTCTCTCTTTTTCTTGGTCATTCTGGCTAGGCAGTTCATCAATCTTGTTAATTCTTTCAAAGAACCAGCTTTTTGTTTTGTTGATGTTTTCTATAATATTTTTGTCTTCTATGTCCTGTATTTATGTTCTTATTTTGGTGATTTGGAGTTATTTGCTAAAGTTAGGATTTTGGTGGTTTTATCTTTCTAGCTCCCTCAGGTGATTTGTTAGAATTTCAACTTGCGATGATCTTTCCATTTTCTTTTCTTTCTTTTTCTTTTTTTTTTTTGAGTTGGAGTCTCACTCCTTCGCCAGGCTTGAGCCACTGAGCCCAGCCCCATTTTCTGGATGTGTATTCATAAAGATATAAAATCCCCTCTTAGAACTGTTTTCAAAGTATCCCACAGGTTTTGGTAAGATGTTTCTTCATTTTCATTTGTTTCCAGGAATCTTTTAATTTCTATTTTGATTTCAGTGTTGAGCCAGTAGTTGTTCAGCATCATGCTGTTTAGTGTCCATGTCTTTGTGGACTTGGGGGGAAATTTTGTTGGTGTTGATATTTATTTTTATTCCACTGTGGTCTGAGAAGGTGCTTGGCAATATTTCAACCTTATGAAATTTGTTTATGCTTGATTTATGGCCAAAGATGTGATCGATCTTGCAGTATGTTCCATGTGGTGATGAGTAGAATGTATATTCTGTGGTTGTTTGGTGGAATAATCCTTAGGTATCTAAAGTCCATTTGGTCGAGTGTCCAGTTTAGGTTCTGGATCTCCTTGTTGATTTTTTGCCTTGATGATCTATCTAGGGCTGTTAGTGTGGTATTCAAGTCCCCTACTATAATAGTGTTAGAGTCAATATCTTTTTTTAGTTTACTTAGTAGTTGCTTCATAAATGCTGGTGCTCCTATATGGGGTGCATATATGTTGAGGATGGATATTTCTTGTTGATGGATTGAACCTTTTATCATTATGTAGTGTCCTTTTATATCTTTAAAAATTTTTGACAGCTTAAAGGTTGTTTTGTCTGATATTAAGATCATGACTTCTGCCTTCTTTTGTGATCCATTTGCCCAGAAACTCGTTTTTCATCTTTTAGATTTGAGTCTGTGTGTATCCTTTGTGCTGAGATGAGTTTCCTGAATGTAGCAAATAATTGGGTGATAGTTTCTTATCCAGTTTGCCATTCTGTCTGTTTTCAGTGGTGCATTTTGTCCATTCACATTCAAGCTAATTATTGAAATGTGATTGTTTATCCCTGTCATGAGATTCTTATAAAGTTTTTTGTTTGTTTGCTTGTTTTCTTTTAGTTTGGGGGTTGATGTATGTGTGTGTTTTCAAGTTTGTTGTGCTGTATTCTCTGTTGATTCTGTGCTCTGCTGTTCTCTTGGGAAGTGTGTGGTCATTCTTTTTTTTTCTTTCTTCTATGCATAATATCTTTTTAAGTGTCTCCTGAAGAGCTGGTCTGGAAGCTGCATAATCTCTTAGGAATTGAATGTCTGGGAAGGATTTTAATTCTCCATCACTAATGAAGCTGAGCTTGGCTGGATAGGAAATTCTTGGTTGAAATTGTTTATCTTTGAGGATTTTGAATATTAGACTCCAATCCCTTCTTGCTTGTAGTGTTTCTGCTGCTATTCTGATTGGTTTTCCCCAGTAGGTAGTCTGACCTTTCCCTCTTGTTGCCTTTAGGATTTTTTCTTTTGTGCTTACTTTGTAGGTGAATTATTATGTGTCTGGTGTTGGTCCTCTCATTTCATGTCTTGTAGTGGTTCTCTGTATCTCTTGTGTTTGACTGGTCACATCTCTGGTGAGATAGGGAAAGTTTTCTTGGATTACTTCTTGGAATACTTGCTCCAAGATGTTCTCCATTTCTCTTTCTTCTTCTGGGATACCAATCAGGTGTAGGTTTGCCTTTTGATATAATCACACATCTCTTGTAGGCTTTGTTCTTTCTTTCTGAGTTTTCTTTCTGTGTTTTTTATAGATAGGGTTAATTCCATGTTCTGGTCTTCAAGTTCATAGATTCTTTCTTCAGCTAGATTAATTCTGCTTTCCATACTTGTCATCTTGTTATTTATTTCCTGGGTGAAATTTTTTATTGCCAAAATCTGTTACAGTTTCTTTCAGTGTTGCATCTTGTCTTTCTTGAGTCTTATTCACTTTTCCCTTCCATTCCCTAATCCCTGTCATATTCTGGGGCCAGTCATTGGTGACTTCCATTGTTTGGACTCCGGGGTCTGATCTTTTAGGAGTTTTTTTCTTTGTTACACTTGAAATTACCCGTGGTCTTCCTTTGTTTTTTTCCTCATTTGTGACAGATCTCTTACTTTTCTCTTTAGTTCTGTTATTCAGTGTCAGTGGAAGAAGCTTTCCCTTCTGATTTTTGCTCAGCCTTCTATTCTTCCCTAATCCAGGCTCTGGATTTGTTCTATTTTGAAACAGGACTGTGGGTAGGAAGCTTTGCTGTCTCTTGTAGTTTTAAAAGTCAAATAGGGTAGGGGATGTGGAGCTAGGATTCAGAAACCACTTGTAAATTACAGTGTTCACTGATTGTGGTATGTGTTCCCTGAGACCCACTCCCTACCACCACTTTATATGAGAATGTAGTGGGTATGTGTGTGTACCCACTGAGTTCAAGATACAGTGACAGCAGTGAGGAGCACAGAGAAAAATAGAATGAAATAAGATGGACAAGAATTTAAAAACAAATGAAAAGGAAAAAAACCACAAAATAATGAAAGCATAAATCAAAGCAAAAAAATAACTGAACACACACACACACACACACACACACACATGGACATACACACACACACCCCAAAACAAACTGGAATAATAAGAAAACAACAACAACAAAAAACAGGAAAACACAAACACACACACACACACACACACACACACACACACACACACACACACACAAGTCTAGCACAAAATGAATAGAGAAGAAAAACAGAAAGACCAGAAAAAACAAAACAAAAAAAGGAATTCAGATTGAACCCTCACACATATATCAACACACACCTTAAACTAAAAAATAAAAATAAAAAAGAGAACAAAAGAGCAAAAACAAACCAACAACAAAAAACTGAAAGATAAATACTCAATCATTCACATATACACACACACACAGAAAACAAAAAACAAAAGAAGAACAAGAAAAGAAAAAAGGTGGGGGAATGCATATCAAACCCTCACATACACATTCATGCACAAAGGAAAAAATATTTTAAAAAATATTTTAAAAAATAAACAAGCAAAACATTTTTAAAAATTGAAAAAAATTACAAGTTCAAAGAAAAAAGAAAAAAAAAACCACAACAAAACCCTGCTCTCTTGTGGCAGGCTCTGTAATTGTTCTGATCATCTGCTATCTCCTGCACAGCTTTGACCTCTTTCACTCTCTCCCCAGTGTCCAGAGCAGGGGAAGAGGAGGGACAGTGGAGGTAGGTGGGGCTGCAGTCCTCCCCTCCCACTCTTGTATGGTCAGGGAGATCTCCTCCGGTGGGGAAGTGCGGGATTGTCTCTTCCCCAGGTATGTACTCCCGGGGGGGGGGGATGTGCCCCAGCCAGGTCTATCCTGGAATAGAGTTCTCCTACTGTGACTGACATCTAGGCTCAGTCTGGGTTTGTTCTTCATAGTCGTGGCCCAGCTGTGTGGGTCTGACATTCAGAGGATTGCTGGGGAGGAAGGGGTTGGGGTCAGCCCTGGACTCACAACTGATCTCTTTGGAGTTCTTCCTTGTCGTCTTCTGGCTACACCCTTTGTCCTGTGGCTGGATCAGAGTAGGGGGTGGGATGACTGGGACTCAGCACCCGTCTGGTCCCTCCAAAGTTTGTGCTTTCAGGATATTCCCTCTGGGTCACGATCAACCCCTGAGTAGTTGATCCATCAGTCACAGCGATTGGGTCTGTTGCTCAGTAGTGAGCAAGTTGGAGCATTTTCCTGCCCTGCCTTCAAGATGATGGCGTGGTGCCTCTCATCCTCCTCAATGGGACTCTGCCTCTGGGGTCCTTCCGCAGTCCCTGATGCCAGTATCTGGCTAGGTGCTGAAGTGGTAAGGCAAGCCTGGAGCCAGTAGTCTCTCCCGCTGCAGTGGTGAGGAAGAGTCTAGAGCTGGTAGTCTCTCCCCACCACTTCTTCACGGGAAAACTTTGGTCTGTTTGAGATTTTGAATTTTTTAACATGGGGTGTTGATGCTCCTAGTCCACACACCACACTTAGAGTAGAAAGGCTGTTATATGATATTCCCTCATCCCCTTTTGTTCACCAATTATCCTTTCTCTTTGTTTTATTTTCAAACTCTCTTTAATGGCTCTTAAGCATATAAAATACTTAAGTTCCTTTGATCTTAAAAAGAAGTATTTTCCAAACTCTTTTCTTGTTAAGTCATCACCTAGTCTCACACCTTACCATCTGTATTAGTTATCATTTCAGCTATCAAAACTTAATAGCCAAAATTAACAGTTTCTGTAGATCAAGAATCTGGGTGTGCCTCAGACAGGTACTCTGGCTGAGGGTCTTTTACAAGACTGTAAACAAGAGGAAGCAGGGGCCATAGTCATCTCAAAGATTATCTAGGGGAGGATCCATTCCTGAACTCATTCATCTGGTTGTTGGCAGGATTGAGTCCCTTGCAGGTTATTGGATTGAAAGTCTCAGTCCTTTGTTGGCTATTGACTAGAAGTTTCCATTAGTTCTTTGTCATGTGGGTCTCTCTCTAGGGTAGCTCACAACATGGCAGTTGGCTTCCATATGAGTGAGCAGAGTACAAGAAATGACAAGCAAGATGGAATGAAATGTAATACAGTCTTGGAAGTGACATTCTGTTACTTGCTGTATTCTATTCTTTTTTTTTTTTTTTTTTTGAGTCAGAATCTCACCCCATCACCCAGGTTGGAGTGCAGTGAGGCACACTCACAGTCGCTCTGGCATCGACCCGCTGGGCTCAAGCGGTCTTTCTACCTCAGCCTTCCAAGTAGCCAGAACTATAGGTGCATGCTACCAAACCTGGCTAATGTTTCTTTTCTTTTCTTTTTTTTTTTTATTTATTGCAGAGACAAGGTCTCACAAGTTGCCCAGGCTGGTCTCAAACCCCTGAGCTCAGGCAATCCTCTTGCCTCAGCCTCCCAAAGGGCTAGGATTATAGGCTAGAGCCACCACGCCCAGCCTTGCATTCTATTCTTTAGAAGCAAGTGACTAAGTCTAGCCCACACTTATGAGGAGGGTATTGCACAAAGGCATGGATACTAGGAGGCAAGAATCATTGGGTGCCATGTTAGAATCTACCATACCTTCATGGCCAAGCCTCTTGAAAGAAACTATACTTGTTATCTCCATTATGTCAATGTTCTTTACTTTTTTAAACAACCGAGAGCATAGATTCAAATTGGCCTTAATAAAAACTCCCTTTGTGACCCGCCTGGGCAACTTGGCAAGACCTCACCACTACAATAAATCAAAAAATTAACCAGGCGTGGTAGTGCTCACCTGTAGTTCCAGCTACTTGGAAGGCTGAGGCGGAAGGATCGCCAGAGGCCAACAGGTTGAGGCTGCGGTGGCCGGGAATGTGCCACTGCCCTCCAGCCTGGGCGACAAAGTGAGACTCCAACTCAAAACAAAAACAAAAACAAAAACAAACTCCCCACTTTTCAGATCTTTAGATATGGGTCCCCCTTTCAACATTTACTAAAGGTGCCCTTATAGTCAAATCCAAAAGTCACTTCTCAGTACCTACCTTACTTAACCTTTCACTTAGCTTTCATAATACCACTCTCTCCTGATTTTATTCCTATTTCTTGGACCAAATCTTTTTCCATACCCTTTCCTGGCTCCTCATCTATGCATATTTTTAATATCGATGTTCTTAAGTTCCTATATTTCATCTTCTTCTTGCTCTTTATACAGTATTCTCACCTTCACCTAAAGTTTCCATTATCATATACAATTATAATGCCAAAGAATTTTCTGTGGAACTCCAGAATAGTATTTCTGATTTCTAGTTGCCCCATAAGCATATCAAAAGTGAACTCATCCTTCCCCCCAAATATATTTTTCTCCTTGCTTTTCATATCCTGGTTAACAACATCATGATCTACTCAAATGTCCATGTGGGGACAACTGTATTCATTTTAGAATCTTAACTCTCTGTAATCTTTCACATCCAGTAAGACTATAAGTTTTGCCACTTTCATCCCTTTTCAATTCTAGTCATTTTTCTGCTTGTTCTAGCATCTTTGACTTGCTCAATAATCTATCCTCCACATTATAAGTCCCATCAGGATGGGGACTGTACCTTAGTTACCTTAGTGACCTCTATAACCCTAGCACTGCTAAGTCTTTCTTGTTCAGATGAGCAAAACTAAAATTTAATGTTAGTCTAGTGCTTAGGGGTCATTAATGACTTCTAATTACTTATCTAAACGTCTTAGTATCATGAGAAATACTGTTATTTGGATGTGTAGATCTGTTTTCCCATATAATAGATGAACCCAGAAGCCTAAACTTTTTGAGATTTTCAATCTGCTTTTATATTTTTCTGTCCAGTTGTCCACTATGACTGTCCAGTTGTCTGCTCTCACTTATGCCATCATCATGCTTGCTACCACCTGCCTTGTCTTCTGTTCTAATCTGTTGCTTCTATACTGTGATAAGCAGGGAAGGAAAACAGGGACTGACCAAAAATGCAAAGGGCTGTCTTTTGGGTAAAGTTCATGAGCATTAGTAAACAAATATTATAACTTCGTATTTGGTTTATCACAGCTTCCCCCCTTATTTCCTACTTCTTGGTTATGTTATAGAGTGAAGTAGTTGGATAAATGCCTTTTAGATAAGTGAGGTATAACTGCATATAACAATACAAAAATAAAATATCTATGCTAGCTCTGCTTATAGTTTCCATATGGGGGAACTAGACTATTTGTAAATCAATCATCCAACACTTAAATCTGAATAAGTTATAAATGGTTTTCTTATTCACTCCATTTTTCACTTTACCCCCTGCCCTTTCTTATCCTACTTTTCTATCACTGTAATTTCAAGAGTCAGATAGTATGTGCAGGGCGATATATGTAGTCATAAAAGAGAAGACTAATAAAAGTGTATTGGCTTTCATTTCCTATGTCATAATGTGTTTTTTTGTTGTTGTTGTTGTTTTGAGTTGGAGTTTTACTGTCACCCAGACTGGAGTGCAGTGGCATGCTCACACCTACCACAGCCTCGACCTGATGGGCTCAAGCAATCTTTCCACCTCAGCTTTCCAAGTAGCTGGAACCACAGGCATGTGCTACCACATCATGCGCTACCACATGTGGCTGATTTTTTGATTTATTGTAAAGACAAAGTCTCGCCATGTTGCTCAGGCTGGTTTCAAACCAGTAGGCTCAGGCAATCCTCTCACCTCTGCCTTCCAGAGTGCTGGGATTACAGACGTGAGCCAGTGTGTCTGGCATCGTATGTCATAATTTTTAGTGGCAAGATCATGAGAAATAAGCCTATCCACTGCCATATGGATAGCTTGTTCCTCTTGCCTCCCATGTAAATTGAGATAGGAATTTTATTGATTTACTTATTTTGGGACAGGGGCTCATTCTGTTGCCCAGGTTGGAGCACAGTGGTACGCTCACAGCCACTGCAGCCTCAACCTGCTGGGCTCAGGTGATCCTTCCGCCTCAGCCTTTCACATAGCTGGAACGACAGGCAAGTGCCACCAAGCCCAGCTAATTTTTAAAAATGTGTTTTGTAGAGATGAGGTCTCACTCTGTAGCCCAGGTTGGTCTCAAATGCCTAGGTTTAAATGATTCTCCTACCTTAGCTTCTCAAAGTGCTGGGATCACAGGCTGAGCCACTGCACCCGGTTGGAATATTATTTAATTAGATATACCACTGACACTCTTTAAAAGGGCCTGTCACAAGTTATTTGACCTCTCACCGAAATGAAAGCAAAAACTCCACTGGACAACCCTATCTGCAAATGAGCTGATAAACCCTGTCAAAATAGGCAAATTGTATTTGGAAACGTCTGAAGTGTCAAGACTCTTAGGAGCTGCCCATTAGTCTAAGAGTATGTGAACATACACACGAAAAAGCAAATAAGCAAATACAGGGAATCCATTAGAAATTCCCAATTAGAACGAGTTGTGAGAGCCTCTTGTGGAAGAGTGCAACAGAAGTAGTTTCCACTGGAGCTGAAGTTTGTTTATTCTCCTTATCTAAAGTCAGGGTCAATAATCCCAGGGATCCCAAGAATGGTGATAAATGTTTTCCTACATTTAAAAAGAATCAATTGGCAGAATGTTTGTGATTGGGCCAATTTCTGCTCTTAGTAAAAAGATACAAATAGGGCTCTGCTGATTTAAGGCGGGTTTTGTCCTGCGCCTTGAGTTGTTTCTTGTTAGCAGAGTGATTTACACCCATTCTCATGCTTTCTGGCTCAGTGTCTTTTACAACTACTGGAATGTGCTTAAGAGACAAAAGAGTGATATTTATATTTAGGGAACAAAACCAAGCTACCTGACCTTAGTCTCTGTCAAGTGCCAGGTTTAGAACACTGTACCTTTAAAATGAGTGGAGGGGACAGGTTTGGTGGCTCAGCCTGTAATCCCAGCACTTTGGGAGGCCAAGGCAAGTGGATTGCCTGAGCCTGTGGGTTCGAGACCAGCCCGGGCAACTTGGCAAGATCTCACCTCTACAATAAATCAAAAATTAGCTGGGCGTGGTAGCACGCCTGTAGTTCTAGCTACTTGGAAGACTGAGGCGGAAGGATCACTGGAGCCCAGTAGGTCCAGGCTGCGGTGGCCGGGAGCGGCCACTGCACTCCAGCCTGGGCAACAGAGTGAGAATCCAACACACAAAAATAATAATAATAAATAAAATGAGTGGAGGAATATCTACAAGGCTGTATGTTCCAAAATAGAGGCTGCCACAGCACATCTTTGTTGGACACCACAGAGACCATTATTCTGCTCTTCCTTGATTTCTTTTAGTTCAAGTAAATCTTAATCCTTTTTTAGGATTCTGTCTTTTCTATTTATCTCTACTAGTTTTTATTGTGTCCTTGTACATCTTGGTTTCTGTCCTTGACCAATTTCTGATTCTGCTTTTGATTTATTTTACTAGGTCTCACTGACCTGCTTGTGCCCTCCTCTGCATCTGATTTCAACGTCTGGCCTGCTTTTGTTTTAGCTCTTCCCTGGCAGTCTGTAGAGACTTTGATCCATCATGCACCACCGGATAAGGAGAGCTACTTTAGAACTGTGTAAGCTGGTTTATCAACCCCTATGACCTCCCGTCTTTGAAAATGATTTTATTTGTTGGCTTTTTAGTTGAAGCTGGCTGACAGCCTTGTATTGTGGCCTTAAAGTAAGAATCTTGTGATGGGGCTGGACAGAAAGTAACATTTCTTCCCTCAGTTCCCATCCTTCACATTTTTTTTTTAGATTAGAAAATAAAGTTTTTTAAAAAAGTAAATTAGAGAGAAAGAAAGAGGAGATTCACCTCCCCAAGGCAGGGAAGGGGACCAAAGACAGGAAACACTGAGACAGCCATAGCTCAAAGAGCACATGGCCACATCCTTCACATTTTTAACATGAATGATGAAGATCAATGGGAGAAAGTACTAATTTACTAAACTAAGCCAAGCTAAAGCACCTTTTTGAAATAATTTGTAGACATTATTCCACAAAATAAGTGTGGATTGATAGCCTCATTAATTAAAAGACAGAAATCCAAAAGAGAAAAATCTCAATATTTTTTCCTTCAAGGAATTAATGATACTATATGTGAAGTAAAGTGATGTCTATAATTTGCAGATTTTGTTTCAGCTAAGAGTTAAAACGGTTCATATCCATACTAATGAGGTTTGCACCCTCCCAAGTTGCTATTTCATATACATATATATATATATATTTTTTTTTTTTTTTAGCTAGAGTCTCACTCTGCTGCCCAGGCTGGAGTGCAGTGGCATGCTCATGGCCATCCCAGTGTCGACCTGCTGGGCTCAGACGATCCTTTCACCTCAGCCTTCCAAGTAGCCAGAACATGCTACTGTGCCCAGCTGCATGCTACCATGCCCAGTTAATTTTGATTTATTGTAGAGACGAGGTCTTGCCAAGTTGCCCGGGCTGGTCTCAAACCCACAGGTTCAGGCAGTCCACTCATTTTGGCCTCCCAAAGTGCTGGGATTACAGGTTGAGCCACTGAGCCTGGCCTCGTATATTTTAACACCTTCTTTATGGCCAACATTCAGCATATAGCATTTTTTTCAGCTTTTAAGGGATTAGTTCATTTCAGAGGCAATGTATTTAAGGACTAAATCAATCAGAACAGAGCCTAGACTTGCTATCGTAGTATGTTAAAATTATAATAATGAATTAGTATCAAGGACATGCTGGATGATATCTGGCAAGGAATACCTGAATTAGGTCTTGGGCCTGCCATGCCTCTCTTTGATAGCATTGTGGGAGCTATACGCACGACAGGGACAAATGAAGACAATGTAGGACTTCATTGTTAGTTGTATCTTTGGCTACAGATCCTATTGTAAAACTCCAGAGAGCTGGACCAGAAGAAGGGTAGAACTGTAGGCCACAAACACCAACAACCAAAGCAAGTCAAATGGCACTTAGTGTCTCCTTCCTACCTCATTCCCTCATTCACACTCAAGTATTGACGATTGTCTTTTTTTTTTGAGTTGGAGTCTCACTCCTTTGCCCAGGCTGGAGTGCAGTGGCACACACACTCACGGCCACCCCTGAGCCGACCTGCTGGGCTCCGGTGATCTTTCTGCCTCATCCTTCTTAGTAGCCGGAACTGCAGACATGCGCTACCATGTCCGGCTAATTTTTATTTTATTGTAGAGACGAGGTCTCACCAAGTTGCCTGGGCTGGTCTTGAACCTGTGGGCTCAGGCAATCCACTCGCCTTGGCCTCCCAAAGTGCTAGGATTACAGGCTGAGCCATCGAGTCCGGCCTGAAATTTGTCTTTAAAATTAAAAAATAAATAAATAAATAAATAAGAAATCTATCATTCCAGTGCTATGAAAAGGACACCTGCCACAGTTAGAGAACAAGGGACAAATAAGAAAGAAAAACTGGTCTTGGGGTGTAGAGCTATCTACCCCAGACTTTAAGGTACCAGGGCAAGACACTGAGCTTGATTGAATGAAAAGAGAGACAGAAAAAGAGCTGAGGAAGGGGAGGTGGTTTAGGCTTCCACTAGTCCTTCCATCCTCTCATTGGTACAGAACTGACAAGGAGAAAAAGAGAATTTCAGTATTAAAGATATAGCACTAGCTTTGATTGCTATTCCAGTCTTGTTAGAGAAATTGACAGAGGGCCCTGCATCAAGCCATTAGTCAAGGACAATGTAATGTTCATTAACCAAAACAAACCATAGAAACTGCTCCTTGAGGACTGAGTTGGAAGACAAAAGAACAGAACAAAGAGTACCAGCTTTGCCTATGGGCAACACTGTCTTCCAGGATTGTGAAGATAATTGACAATAATGTATGTAGTACATGGCACACAGTAGACCCTCACATTGTAGCTATTTTTCTCTGCTTTGCTATTATTATTTTTAAAAATCCTATATGTAAGATACAGAAATACACAAAACAGACTGAAAAAGCAAAAATTATATAGCCCTGGATATAATAATTGCTTCTCCCAGAACTGTAGCAAAAAGTGATTGACTATTTAGGATTTAAAAACCAATTTCTTTTTGAGTTGCGGTCTCTGTCACCCAGACTAGAGTGCAGTGGCATGCACACAGCTACCACAGCTTCAACTGCCTGGACTCAAGCAATTCTTCTGCTTCAGCCTTCTGAGTGGCTGGAACTATAGGTGCTCACCAACACGCCTGGCTCATTTTTTTTAGAGATGAGGTCCTGTTATGTTGTCCAGGCTGTTCTTGAACTCCTGGGATCAAGTAATCCTCTTGTCTCAGCCTCCCTGGGTTCTGGGATTACAGGTGTGAGTCATTTTGCCTGGCCTGACTTAAAAATTTAAGAGTGATTTTAAATTCAGTTTTCTCTGTAACTGGGGGTTATAGGTGGTCAAATACAGCATTTGAGTATAGATTTAAAAAACTTAAAATGAGTACAGAGTTCAACAGTCATGTTTCATCTAGATTTAAGTCTCTAGCCTATTCAAGTAAACATTCTTTTTCCCAAAGGATATTTTAAAGACCAATACAGTTCAAAATTTGAGGTACATGTGTTTCTTCAATTTGAGTCATTAATTTCAAGTGGTATGGCAGAGAGGGCATACATTACCTAAAGGTACATTTTTGGCTTTATCAGGCAAGAACTAAGTGAAGAAATCCAAGAACATAATGTTTGCTTTCCTATTTAAGAAGTAGTGCCTTGACGTTTTCCAGGCTGTTATCATTTAGACAACACATAACATAAAAATACAGATAGATATCTTTGTGAGCAAGGATTTAAAAAACCAATTATCATTTTTTGACAGTATAAGACAATTGCAGAATGTTGGAAGAACTTATACTGAGATCGCCATCTAATATTGAAGGCATAAAACCATTTAAACCCACTTTAGAATTCCTGATGTTTGCATGAAAGATGAAGATGCAAGTCTTAAGACACTACTCCAGCAAGGTTGTATCATGGTTACTATGTACGTTTTCATTTATACTAGAACATTTGGTTGGTTAAGCTTTCACAATAAGCCAATTTAATCTTTAATCTTTAAGGTTATCATAACCTCTGGGTATAGCATCTGGCATTCTACTGAAATTAATTAATTCCCTCAACGGTTGTTTTTAAAAAGGATTTAGAAAAAGAGAGTGGCAAGATAAAGTCCAGTCTAACTCATATAGTTTAAATAAAACGTTATTTCAACTGATTCTGCATAAACTTAAGCATCATCTAATGTTGCCGCCATAATACATGTAGGTTACTTAACTTGTGTGACTTGGTTTGCTCATTTGTAAAATGGACATACCTCTTTCGATTTTTGTGACAAAGCAAAAAACACACTTGACATGCTTAGAATGGGCCAGGTGTGGTGACTCATGACTGTAATTCTGGCCTTTTCAGAGGCTGAGGCAGGAAGACTGCTTGAGCCCAGGAGTTTAAGACCGACCTGGGTAACATAGTGAGATCTCGTTTCTAGAAAAAAATAAAAAATTAGCTTGGTGTGGTGGTATGTGCATATAGACCCAGATACATTTTATTGTTTTTAAATTTTTTTTCCCAAATCCAGAGACCCTAGAAAGCTTCTGACTGAAGATTATTATTAGTTTGTTGAAAACCTATTATAATACAGCTTGTTATTACTTAGATTTGGATATATGTGTCAAATAGTTTCCTTTGAAAATCATATCTTGTCCTAAAACAATATCTCATTGATTTATTACTTTGTCTTAACCATGAGTCAAATAATGTTTCCCTGAAAAACAAATATTATTGTGTCAGGCTAGACAAGGCATTAACCTTTCTCCCCAACACCAGAATAACTGTATATTTATAAATGATAAGGCAAATAATTTCCAGCACACTATAGCAGTATAATTGGCATAATTTTTCCAGATTTGCATAAGTTATGAATCATTGATTAGTAACTCCATAGGATAACTTCATAAATGTTGGTCTTAAAAAAAAATAAAATCTTTTGTTTTAAAGATGTGGTGTACAATTCAGGATTAACCCTATTTTCAATCTAATCCTCCATATATTGTTTTCTCCCATGAATTCTATCTGTATTAATGTGCATTCAGCTCCATTTTCCATCTTTTTTTTTTTTTTTTTTTGAGTCAGGGTCTTACTCTGCTGCCCAGGCTGGAGTGCAGTGGCAGATCATGGCTCACCACAGCCTCTATATCCTGAGCTCAAGTGATCCTTTTGTCTCAGCCTCCCAAATAGCTAGGACTACAGGCATGTGCCACCATGCCCAGCTAATTTTTTCATTTTTTTGTAGAGATGAGGCCTTGCTATGTTTCCTAGGTTGGTCTCAAACTCCTGGGCTCAAGCAATCCTCTCGCCTTGGCATTCCAAAGTGCTGGGATTGTAGGCATGAGACACTGTGCCTGGCTTCCATCCTCTGCTTATAGTTTAAAATGGATTCTTTCATGTACAGAGAGAGAAGAATAAAAAAGTGGAAGCAAAAATGATAGAAAAATGGAGTTTCCAAGACTCTGGGGATAAATAAGAAAAAAACAACTTGGGAAAAGGATGGCATGAAAAGAGACTAGAAAGAGAAGCAGAGTATAATCTTGCTCTGATCATAATCTACCCTCACGTCTGACTACAAACTGTGGAATTGTCTGCAGGAGCTACAGTTATCTGAAGACTTGACTGGGCTAGATATACAAGACAATTCATTTGCATGGCTTCAGTTAGATCTGGCTGTCTGCTGAGGGCTTAGCTTGAACTTTTGACAAATGCCTACATGTGTCTTGCTTCTTATAGCATGATGACTGGGCTCCCATCTTGAGTGCTAGCATCCCCAGGTGGAAAGTCCACGTGGAAGCCACAAAACTTTTTATCATCTAGCCTTGAAAATCACAGAACATCAATTCCAATGTTTTCTATTGGTCAAGCAAGTCAAAGTCAGTGCAGATTTAGAGAGGTACTGAACTGTATCACTCAGTAGGAAGAGTGACAAAGAATTTTCAGCTGTTCTTAATTAACTGCAGATATGAAAAAACCCTCTAGAAATGAAAATCATTATGATCAAAATTAAGTACTCAGTGTGTGGGTTTCATAGAATTTTTGACAAAGTTGAAGGAATTATTAGTGATCTGGAAGGTAGAACTGAAAGAGAATATTCAGAATATAAAATCCTCCCCCACCAAAAAAAAAACTTTAAAAAAAGGCAATGGATCTTGTGGCATCTTCAAGGTCACAAGCAGGAAAACAAAAAATAAAAGAGACAATGGAAGCCAGAAAAAAAAGGGATAATTTTTTTTTTCAATGCTCTAGAAAAATAAATAACTGCCAACATAAAATTCTATGACTAGGGAAAATATTTTTCAAGAATATTTACACAAACAAAAATTCAGATAATCCATTACCAACAGACCCATATAAAAGGAAATACTAAATAAAAGGTGTTCTCGGTGGGTACAGTGGCTCACACCTGTAATCCCAGTAATTTGGGAAGCTGAAGAGGGAGCATTTGCTTGAGCCCAGGACTTCAAGACCAGCCTGGGCAAATTAGCTAGATATCATCTCTACCAAAAAATTAAAGAAACTAGCTGGGTGTGGTGGCGCAGGCCTGTAGTCCAGGACGTCAAGCCTGAGTCCAGGACGTCAAGGCTGCAGTGAGCCATGATTGTGGCACTGCACTCCAGCCTGGGTGGCAGAGTGAAACCCTGACTTAAAAACAAATGCAACAACAAAAAACTTAATTAAAAAAAAAGACATAACATCATTTCAGGTACCTGATCTCAAAACAGGTGAAGTGGGGACCAAAGGGGGGCCCAAACTTTCCCTGTACAATGACCACTTGTATACCTAATCCTGAAGTGTACCCCCCCTTTTTTTTAGAAAGCAGGATTTATTGAGAAGACAGAAAAGCTCCCCTGTGGGATGGGGACCCAATGGGGTTGCCCGCTCCACATCTTCAAAGCGAAAATAAAACATAACAAAAACAGAGAAAGAAAATTGAAACTGAAAAAAAGGCAAGAAAGGCGACAAAGAGGGACAGAACACCAGCGGACAAACAACAAGCACACACACGTGAACACATAAGTACTTGACGACGATACACACGGACTGGGCCCTGTTGATCCGCCGCTTGGCTCCCAGCTCCGACTCCATCCTTTTTGGCGCTCTGCGAAGCTGCAGCTGGGCCTTCGCGGCGGCCACCTCCGCCAGGGGCGCCGCGGCTGCGGCCGCGTCAGCAGGGGGCGCCGGGAAGCTGCCGCAGGAAGAAAGGTTCAACTTCCTGCTTCCCCGCGCCGCTGCCGCCTCAGGCTCCGCCGGCATGGGCAGCCCTCTGCCCTCCGGCTTCTGCCGCGTCCATGGCTTCTCCTGCTTCAGGGCCCTGTCCTTTCTCCAGCAACAAGTCTTCACGATGCGCAGCGACCAGCAGCTTCTCCGATCGTTGCTGGCGTTGTTGCAGAACGCCTCAGGCCAGGCGCCTCAGGTGGGCAGGGCCCCTCAGCTGCCCAGCAGGAGGACTACGGGTAAGTGCCCCGAGGTGGGTTTCTAGAAAGTTCCGGTGTGGTCGTGCGCGCCTGTAGTTCCAGCTGCTTGGAAGGCTGAGGCGGAAGGATCGCTGGGCCCAGCAGGTCGAGGCTGCGGTGGGCGGGAGCGGCCACTGCACTTCAGGCTGGGCGACGGAGTGAGACTCCAACTCAAAAAAAAAAGTTCCGAGCCTGCCACCCACAGCGCCTCCTGGGCCGTCTTGGGAGCGCTGGCCGGGATCCTCAGCCCTGGGGTGGCACGGGTGTGAGGCGGACCTATCTTTGGACATTTTTTGCCAGCTCTCGAGGCACGGCTGTCCCTTCTGTCTGCTCAGAGTCCTCCTTGTTTCTGACTCACCGAGCCCTGCTCCCTGACCCCTGCCGTAGTTTACATTTACTTCTATTTCTTCAAATGACCACGTGGTTTCTGGCTCCTGATGGGATCTGGACTGATACATGGGCCAAATGCTCTCCTTAAAAACACATCTTCAGACCCAGTTTTTAAAAATACCCCAATGTATTTGGCATACAAGAGGCATAGCTAAAATATAAGAAAGGCTGAAGGTAAAAATGTGGAAAAATAATACTAGAAAACCATCTTGCAAGAAAAGCTGAAACGGCTATTAAGGCAAAGGTAATTACCAGAGATAAAGAGGAGCACTTTATAACGATAAGAATGGTCAGTTTACGGGAAGGTGTTAAACAAAATTCTAAACTTCTATGATGACTGGTAACATGGCCTTAAAAAATATAAAGCAAATATGGACAGAACTATAAGAATAAATAGACATAATTATGATCACAGTGAAAGATCTTACTATTCCTCTCTCAGTAATTGACAGAACAAGCAGAAAAGAAAATCAGTTTCTAGATTAGAAAAATATAATGAACAGATTTACTTTTAATTCTTGCTTTTTTATTTTTTATTTTTTTTTTGTAGAGACAAGGTCTTGCTATATTGCTCAAGTGAGCCTCCTGCCTCAGCCTCCTATAGTACTGGGATTGCAGACGTAGCCACCATGCTTGCCCTATTTCTTGCTTTTATTGCTTGCAGAAACCACAATTTTTCTAAAGGTAAAAGGATTGTTTGTAGAAGTTGACTATCACACAATAGACTCTAAGTACATTTCAAAGTATTGGAATAGCATATATATTTTTGACCAAAATGAACCTACTCTGGAAATTTATTGTAGATAATAGAAAATATTCATACATTTGAAAATTTAGAAATACATTACCAAATAATTCAAGGATCAAAGAGGAAATCACAATGTAAATTAGACAGTTTTTTGAACTGAGTGATAATAAAAACACTGAGTGATATCAAAACTTGAGTGATGCAGCCAAATAGTGCTTAGAGGTTAATTTGTAAGCTAAAATGTATATATTAGGAAACAGGAAAGATCACTGAATATCAGTGAACTAAGCATTCAAGAAATTAGATACATATACACGATGGAATACTACGCAGCCATAAAAAAGAACAAAATCATGAATTTTGCAGCAACCTGGATGGAACTTGAGTCTATAATACTGAGTGACCTCTCACAGAAACAAAGATCCGAGTATCACATGTTCTCACTCATATAATGGACCTTGAACATCCAATGTAATACTGTAAGAAAATGACTGACGTACTGGGAAACTATGGAGGGGGGAGGGGGATGCGATTAACAGTAGCAAATATCTGTCTGTGGAAGGGGAAACACCTCTTATCAACAGGGTGCCTGAATAAAACGTAATTGTACACCTAACCCTTAACTGTACCTCACAAAACCATAATAAAAAATATTGATTTAATAAAAAAAAAAGAAAGAAATTAGAAAAAGCACAACAAATATATCCTAAAAGGTCAGAGTAGGAAATAATTAAGATAAGAGTAAAAATTGATAAAAGAAAGCACAAATAACCATTTGTTCTAAGCTATTAAAAAAGTTTAGGTTGGGTGTGGTAGCTCATGCCTGTAATCCCAGCACCTTGTGAGGCTGAGGTAGGAATATTCCTTGAGTCCAGGAGTTTGAGACCAGCCTGGACAACATAGCGAGATCTTGTCTCTATTAAAAAAAAAAAAAAAAAAATTACTGACAGGCTATGCTGAACAACTTTATATCAACAATTTTGACATTTTAGAAAAATGGTCAAATTCCTAGAAAAATACAACTTAATACAAGAAAATTAGATAATCAAAATAGTCTTACAGCCATTAAACAGATTGAACCTGTAATTAATTGCCACAAAAAAGCTTCAAGCCAAGATGACTTCATTGTACACTTTTCTGCAATGTTTAAGAAAGAAAGAATGCCAGTAAAAAATTCTCTACCAGAGAATATGAGGCCAACATAATAACCTTGATACCAGAACTTAACAAGAATATAATGAAAAGTGAAAGTGACGGGAATATCATGAAAAAAAATAACCTCTAAGAATATAGATGAAGGAATACTAAAAATATTTCCAAACCAAATTCAGCAATGCATAAATAATACATTTTATTAGTCTGCTTGAGCAGCCATAGCAAAATATCAGCGGGACTTCATGGCTTAAACAGCAGAAATTTACTTTCTCACAGCTCTGGATGCTGGAAAAGTGCAAGAAAAATGTTTCAGCAGGGTTTGGTTTTGGTAGGGGCTCTTTTCTTGGCTTGTAGATTGGGGATTTGCCATTACTTGGCCTTTTCTGGGTTTAGGAGTGAGGAGAGAGAGTCAGACCTCTGGTGTCCCTTACAAGGACACTATTTTTATGGGATTACTGCCACCTTTATGACTTCCTTTAACCATAACTACTTCTTTAGAAGCCCCATTTCTAAATACAGCTGCCTTGAAGGTTAGGGCTTCTATATATACATTTGGGGAGGTTCACAAATATTCAGTCCTTAACATACATCTTGACCAAATAGGATTTATTCAAGGAATGCAGTATAATTTACACATAATCAGAATAAAAGAAAAACTATAGGATCCTTTCAATAGATGCAGAAAAATGCATGTGATGATGTTATTTAATATACATGAGCTGATAAAGCTTAACATTCTTAGAAAACTAGGAATAGAAGAGAGTTTTTTTAATCTACCAAAAGTTGACAGTAAGCGTCGTACTTGATGAAGAAATGGCTAAAGTTTTCCTTTTTAAAAAATTTTTTAAAAAATAGAGATGAGGTTGTGCTTTGTTGATCAGGTCTGCCTCAACATGACTCCTGGCCTCAACATCCTCCCATCTTGGCTTCCCAAAGTTCTGGGATTACAGGCGTGAGCCACCACGCCCAGCCTAAAACTGGGCTTCATTTTGATGTCAAGAAAAACAAAGATGTTAGCTATCACTCCTTCTGTTTAGTGTTGTGATGGCTCTAGCTAGGGCAGTAAGGCAAGGAAAAGAAAAGCTTTCATAATTCCAGCTGCTGTAACAGAATACTGTAACAGAGACTGGGTGGCTTAAACAACAAACATTTATTTCTCATAATTCGGGGGGCTGGAGATCTGAGATCAGGATGGCAACATGCTCTTCCTAGCACACAGACAACTGCCTTCTCACTGTATCCTCACATGGTGGAGAGAGAGATCAAGCTCAGTTTCCTTCATTTCCTTCTAAGGGTGCTAACCTATCATGAGTGCTCCAAACTCATGACCTCTTCTAAACCTAGTTACCTCCCACAGGCTTCACCTCCAGATACTATCACATTGGACATTAGGGCCTCAACATACTAATTTTGGGGAGGGGGACACATATATTCAGCCTATATCAAAACATATAAGGACTAGAAAGTGTGCTGGTTATTCAGCTTGAAACCTGCTTTGGGATGCTGGCTCTGGGACTCTGCAAACCATATTTCTTTGCCAGCTGGTTTCCTGCTATTCTCTGCCTGGAAGAGGCCCTGAGTCATATGGAAATTGTGTGTTTCTGAGTCCTCTTGTAGTCACCTGGTATATAGTTTTCACATATAGAGAGCTCTAATTTAACAGTAACTTTTGAGTTCTTATTGTCATTATTACTAGAGATAAAGAGAACTAGAAGTGAAACACTTAAAAATAGATGCATCAGCTTCAGTGTCCTGAAACATGTTTTGTTCTAAGGAGCAGTTTACATTTATTGGCATTAATCTGTTCAATCCACTAAACCACCAAGAGAGCAGTGGGCAGATGGGTTAGTCCAGGCTTAAATTACTGTATGACCTCATCCCTCTCTTTTGGATCCAGAGAAGTTTCCTGTCTGGGTGTGAAGTATTTTCTTGCACTTGGCTTTAATCTCAAACACCAGATTCTGCCTATAAAGTTAAAACTCTACTTCTAATGGTATCTTTTCTCAATATGAGAAGTTCGTATACAAACTTTTCCCCATAACTCCAACCTGAATACAGAACTGCGATCATGCTGTTCCTCTGTATACTCTGACCACACTTCTGTCTATGTACTTTGAATTATTTGACCCTATGAGCAGCATTTAACATGGCATTTCTTAGCATTTCTTCCTTGGGGAATGAGACATAGGTTGGGATATGAATCAAACTGATGAGGCTGCTTTAGGTTATTTAACTATGGATGGTCCCTGACTTACAATGGTTTGACTTAACGATTTTTCAACTTTATGATTGTGCAGAAGTAATAATCGTTCAGTAGAAATTATACTTTGATTATTTATACAACTATTCTGTTTTTCATTTTCAGTCCAGTATCAATAAATTATATGAATATTCAACACTGTGTTACAAAATATGCCTTGTGTTAAGATGATTTTGCCTGACTGTAGACTAATGTATGTGTTCTGAGCACACTTAAGGTAAGTTAGGCTGAGTGATGAAGTTCAGTAGGCTAGGTGTATTAAATGCATTTTTGACTTATGATATTTTTAATTTACTATGGGTCTTTTGGCATGTAACCCCATTGCAAGTCAAGGAGCATCTATAATTGATTCTATTTGAAGAGGTAATCATATGTCAAATATAGGGAAAGTAACTGAAGAGATGATGATCAGGGTGGTTGGAGGGAGACTCTTTAATTCTTAGGAATGTACACTGACCATGTAGAACAAGGGATGATAGTTTTATTCATATAATGTCAGACTAATGAGTTAAAATGAAATAAAATGGGTTGTCTGCGTTAGATACAGCTCCACTGATAAAATAATGATTTCCTCACTCCCACCCAGAACCTAGGCATGATCTAACTATAGAAAAGCTGTGTAAATATTACTATTAGAAAATTTTATGATTTTTTCCTACTAGTGTGATGTCAATTTAGAATCTTATTGACTTTCCAGAAATCTAAGCAGTATTAATAGGAAACAGCTATGCCTCTGATAGCTTCTTGAAAATACTATTATTTTACAGGGACTTTATGCAAAGTAAACTAATTATGTGGTTTCCTATTTGTTCTTTGCAGTTTAATTAAGAAAGAGTTAAAATTTCCTCAGGATCTATTTTGGTAAATACATCCATAGCCAAACAAACAAGACTTTATGAAATGTGAATAATAATTTGTATTCAGACAACTTATTTGGCCTGTTTTTTTTCTAAAAATATTTATAACAACTTTACTCATAATGACTAAAAAATAGAAGCAACTGAGATTCCTTCAGTAGCTAAATGAGTACACACAATGTGGTATATGCATATATTGGAATACTATTCAGTGATAACAAGGAATGAGCTAGTAATCTATATAACAAAATGAGTGACTCTTAAATATATGCTGTCAAGTGAAAGAACTAGCCTGAAAAGCTTTTCAACTCTAGAGTTCACAGGGATTTGGGAGCTATGCAGAAATTTGCTGTTTCCCCGGGTTTATCATGGTAGCTGGGACCTCTGGTTAGAAATGAGGCTCCCTCCCTGTACAGTGTGGGTACAAATGAAAATTGTCCTGATTTTTGGTGAGAAAGAAGTCAAAAGGCTAATAACTAGCATTATTGAGTTTTTTTTTTAGAGTCAGAGTCTCACTCTGTCGCTCAGACTGGAGTGCCATGGTACGCTCACAGCCACCCCAGCGTTGACCCGCTGGGCTCCGGCAATCCTTCCTCCTCAGCCTTCCAAGTAGCTGGAAGTATAGGCGCGCACTATCATGCCCACCTAATTTTTTATGTATTGTAGAGACAAGGTCTCACCAAGTTGCCCAGGCTGATCTCATACCACGGGCTCAGGCAATCCACATGCCTCGGCCTCCCAAAGTGCTGTGATTACCGGCTGAGCCACTGAGCCCGCCAGCATGATCAATTTTCAGAATTTTTAGTTGTTATTTTTTATACACAAGTAAACAATTGTGTAAGGCATTATCTGTTTTGCTTAACCTTTCCTCTGAGTCCTGTTCAGTAATAAAGAGAGTGGTGTAGGCAATTTAATCTATTGCTTCACATGTCTAGTAATTTTTTATTATATACTGATATGGTAGATAAAAGTTGAAGAGACTGAATTCTGATATCATCCTCTAAAAAGTGTTAATTTTTTTTCTAGTAGGTAAAGTATTAGAGAGAATCCTGATCTTTTAGTATGAATCTGTTTTAGTTTTTGTCCTGGGGCATATCCTTTTCCCTAGACTTGGTCTTTCCTCATAAGGCATGGCCCTTCTGGTATTTTAGTAGAGAGCTCAAGTTGTTTACTAAGTCCCTATAACTTAGATGGTGTGAGGAAAGGATCTAAGTTAATCTTTTCGTATGTATATGTACAATTGTCCCAGCAACATTTGTGGAAAAGATTTTTCCCCTATTGGATTGCCATGGGACTTTTGTCAAAAATCAATTGAACACTAATAGTTCATTTCTGGACTCAAAATTTGGTTCTATTTTTAAATATATCTATCCTATGTCAGTACCATACTCTTTTTTTTTTTTTTTTTTAAAGCAGGATTTATTGAGAAGACAGATAAACTCCCACAGTGGGCGGGGACCCAAAGGGGTTGCCTTTTTTTTTTTGAGTTGGAGTCTCACTCTGTCATCCAGGCTGGAGTGCAGTGGTACTCTCACAGCCACCCCAGTGTCGACCTACTGGGCTCCAGTGATCCTTCCGCCTTCACCTCAGCCTTCCAAGTAGCTGTAACTACAGGTGCACACTACCACACCCAGCGAATTTTTTAATTTATTGTAGAGACAAGATCTTGCCAAGTTGCCTGGACTGGTTTCGAACTCACGGGCTCAGGCAGTCCACTCACCTCAGCCTCCCAAAGTGCTGGAATTACAGGCTGAGCCACCAAGCCCAGCCTCCACCATATTCTTTTAATTATTGTAGCTGTATATTAGGTTTTGAAATAAGGTAATATAGGTCTTCTAATTTTGTTCTTTTTTTTTTTTCCTTTTGGGACATGGTGTTACTCTTTTGCCCAGGTTGGAGTGCAGTGGCACAGTCACAGTTCACCACAGCCTTGAACTCCTGGGCTCAGGTGATCCTTCTGTCTTGATCTCCTGAGTATCTGGGACTACAGGCGTGTGCCACCACATTTGGCTAATTAAAAAAATTTTTTTTGTAGAGACAAGGTCTTGCTATGTTGCCTAGGCTGGTTTCAAACTCCTAGGCTCAAGCAGTCCTCCTGTTAGCCTCCCAAAGTGCTGGGATTACAGGTGTTAGCCACCATACCTGGTCTGATCTTGTTTTTTTAAGATTGTTTTTTGCTATTCTAGGTTCTTTGTATTTCCATGTACATTTTAGAATTAGCTTTCCAAGTTTGCAAAAATAAGCCCGGTGGAATTTTGAAAGGGATTTCACTGATTTCATATATCAACTGGGGGAGCATAACCATCTTAATAATACTGAATCTTCCAATCTGTGAACCTGCAGTCTTTCTATTTATTTAAATCTTTTAAAATTTCTCTCAGCAGTGTTTGTATTTTTACATACAAAATCTTAGTTACGTTTATTCCTAACCATTTTGTTCTTTTTGATTATATTATGTATAGTTATTTTCTTATTTTCATTTTCATATTTTTTACTAGAGAAATGCAACTGATTTTTGTATATTGGTCTTGAATAGTGTATTGATATTGCTAAACTTACTTAGTTCTAATCACTTTGTGGGGGGGTTCTTAGGATTTTATACATATAGGATCACGTTGCCTACAAATAAAGACAGTTCTGTTACTTTCCTTCCATCCTGGAGGGTTTTACTATCTTTTTCTTGCTGGATTGTACTTACTAGAGTTGCTGGTATAATGTTGAAGAACCGAGAGCAGAGATGTTTCCTTCTTCCCAATATTAGGGGGAAAGCCTTCAGTATTTCACCATTAAGTATAATGTTGTAGGCTTTTTGTAGATGCCCTTTATCAGGTTGAGGAAGTTACTTTCTATTCCATGTTTGCTGAGAATTTTTTGTTTTCTATTCTTGAATACCTTTTGGATATTGTTAATTGTTTTTTCTGCATGTGTTAAAATGATCATGTGTTCTTTTTTCCTTTTTTCTTTTAAAATGATATATTGATAGATTTCTGGATGTTAAATCAGCCTTGCACGCTGGAATAAATACCAACTAATCATGGTGTATACTCTTTTTTACGTGTTACTGGATTTGGTTTGTTAGTATTTTATTGTGTATTGTTGTGCCTGTATTCATGAAGGATACTGGTTTGTAGTTTTCTTGTGATGTTTTTGTCTAGCTTTGATAGTCGGTTAATACTGACCTTATAAATCATTCCTCCTCCATTTTCTAGGAGAATCTGCAAAGGATTGGTACTATTTCTTCCTTAAATATTTGAAAGAATTCACCAGCAAAGCTGACTGAATGTGGCATTTTCTTTGAGGATAGATATTAATTCAGTTTCTTCACTTGTTATAGGGGGTGGTAGGCAGACTCATGGACCCCTAAAGATACTGTTTTAATTCCTAGAACTTGTGAAGACAGTCATGTGTTGCTTAGTGATGGAGGTATGTTCTGAAAAATGTGGATGGTGTAGATTGTTGCTTTTAGACTACAAACCTGTAAAGCATGTTTCTATATTGAATATCATAGGCAGTTATAACACAGTGGTATTTGTGTATCTAAACATAAAAAAGTTATAGTAAAAATACAGTACGGTGTATTATAGTCTTTTGGGGCTACAGTGGTAAATGTGGTCTGTCATTGACTGAAACATGTGATGCATGACTGTATGTTGCTTTACATGGAAAAAGGGATTTTGCATATGTGATTAAGTTAAGGAGTTTGTGATGGAGAGGATATCCAGGATCATCCAGGTGGGCCCAATGTAATGACAATGATTCTTAAAAGTGAGAGAGAGAGAATAAGAGGTCAGAGAGATGCAATGTGCAAAGCACTTGACCCTCCATTGCTTGCTTTGAAGATGGAGGAAGGTGTCCTTGAGCCAAGGAATGTAGGTGTCCTCTATAAACCGGACAAGTCAAGGAAACAGATGGTCCCTTAGCACTGCCATGGGGGAATGTAGTTCCCTTCTGACACTTTGGTTTTAGTCCAGTGACTAAAAAAAGCATGATTGACATGCTTTTAGCAGAGAGCTGAACTTCTAACCTATAGAACTGTAAGATAATACACTTGAATTGTTTTAAGCCACTAAATTTGAGACAATTTGTTATAGCAGTAATAGAAAATGAATACATAGGCCATTCATAAATTCTGTTTCTTCAGTTTTTAAAATTTTCCTTAAAATTTAATATTATTTTTTTAAGAGACATAGTCTCCCTATGTTGTCTAGGCTTGAACTCCTAGGCTCGAGCAATCCTCCCGCCTTGGTCTCCCAAAGTGCTGGGATTACAGGTGTGAGCCTCCATGCCTGGCATTCAGTTCGTTTTAATAATTTGTGTCTTTTTTTTTTTTTTGAGACAGGGTCTTGATATATTTCCTAGGCTAGTCTTGAACTCCTAGGTTCAAGCGATCCTCCCAAGTAACTGGGATTAGGCATGCACCACAGTGCCCAATTTATTTCATTTTGTCTAACTTGTTGGCATAAAGTTGTTGATAATATTTTTCAACAATCCTTTTAGTTATTATAGGGTCAATAGTGATGTTCCCTCCCTCCTACATTTTAGTTTTATTGATTTTTTTTTTTTTGAGTTGGAATCTCACTCTCACCCAGACTGGAGCGCAGTGGCAAGAAGATGGCTCACCACAGCCTCAACCTCCCAGGGTCAGGACATCCTTTTGGAGCCTCACGAGTAGCTGGAACTATCTATACGCTTGCGCCACAATGCCCAGCTGATTTTTTGAATTTTTGTAGAGATGAGGTCTCGCTGTTTAGTCAAGGCTGGATAGTTTTATTGATTTTTCTTTTCTTTCTTTCTTTTTTTTTTTGAGTTGGTATCTCACTGTCACCCAGACTGGAGTGGCACACTGTCATCCAGACTGTGTGTGGTGCACTGTCATCCAGACTGGCGAGGAGCCTCGACCTGCTGGGCTTAGGTGATTCTTTTGCCTCTGCCTTCCAAGTAGCTGGGACTACAGGCCCGTGCCACCACACCCAGCTAATTTTTTTATTTATTATAGAGATGAGGTCTCGCCAAGTTGCCCAGGCTGGTCTGGAACCTGTGGGCTCAGGCAATTCTCTTGCCTCAGCCTCCCAAACTGCTAGGATTACAGGCATGAGTTACCACACCTGGCATATTGATTTTTCTATTCTTTATTTGATTTATTCTGTTCTGATTTCTATTATTTCCTTCCTTCTGCTAATTTTAGTTTAGTTTGAATTCATATTCAGTTTTATCATGAGTATAGTTAGATTGACATCTGCCATGTTGCTGTTTGTTTTCTGTGTTACTCATATGTTTTTTGTTCCCATTCTTTCTTTATTGCCTCCTTTTGTATTAAATAGGTATATTCTAGTGCACCATTTTAATTCCTTTGTGAGATATTTTGCTTTTTTAAAAACAATTATAGGCTGGGCTCGGTGACTCAGTCTGTAATCCCAGCACTTTGGGAGGCCAAGGCGAGAGGATTGCCTGAGCCTGTAGGTTCGAGACCAGCCCGGGAAACTTGGTGAGACATTGTCTCTACCATAAAAATAGCTGGATGTGGTAGCATGCGTCTGTAGTTCCGGCTACTTGGAAGGTTGAGGTGGAAGGATCACTGGAGCTCAGAAGATCGACGCTGGGTGGCCTTGAGTGTGTGTACCACTGCATTCCAGCCTGGACGAAGGAGTGAGACTCCAACTCAAAAAAAAAAATTACATACTAAGTGGTAGATCTTAGGGATTACAATATGTGTCTTAATTTATCATAATGACTTCAGATTAATGCTTACTTGATTCTAGTAAAGTATAGAAACTTTATGATATTGTGCTATCATTGTCAATCATATTACATTGACATATATTATAAACACAGCAATACAGTATTAACAATTATTGAATTGTGCAATGGTATGTCTTTTTAAAGGAGAGAAGAAGAAAAATATAGTCTGTTGTTTTTTCCATCATTTCTAGTATTATTTTTCTTCCTGTGGATTTGTGTTACCATGTATGTCATTTCCTTCCTCCAGCCAGTAGTTCTATCTCTTCATCCTCCTTTGTGCTATTATTGTCATACATATTACATACTAATATGTTATAAGCTCACATTATAATTATTGTATTGTGACTTTGTTTTAAAATTAGTTGAAATGAAAAGAGAAAATATATATTTATATAGTCTTCTGTCATTACCTTCATAAATACCTTTACCGTGTTCTTTACTTCTTTGTAAGGATTTGAGATACTTTCTGGTGTCATTTCTTTTTAGCTTGAATAACTTTAATATGTCTTAATAGCTTCATAGAGATACAATTTACACTATATACAATTCCCCCATTTAAGTATACAATTGAATGTTTTTTAGTATCACAGATATGTGTAATCATCATCACAGTCAGTTGTAGAATATTTGCATCACCTTAAAAGAAAATCCCAGCTGGGTGCAGTGGCTCATGCCTGTAATCCCAGCCCTTTGGGAGGTTGAAGTGGGAGGATTGCTTGAGCCCAGAAGTTTGAGACTAGCCTAGGCAACATAGTGAGACACTGTCTCTAAAAAAAATATAAATAAGTAAATAAATAGCTGGGTATGTTGGCACACTCCTGTAGTCCCAGTTACTCGGGAGGCTGAGGTGGAAGCATCTCCTGAACCGAGGAGTTCATGGATGCAGTGAGCTGTGATTGTGCCACTGCACTCCAGCCTGGGCAACAGAATAAGACCCCGACTCAAAAAAAAGGAAACCCTTTGCCCTTTAGCTGTCATCCCCTAATCAACCTCACCCCCGTCCCCCTGCAGCCCTAAGCAACCACTTATCTACTTTCTGTTTCTATAGATTTCCTATTCTATACTCTCATATATATTGAATCATATATGGTCTTTTGTGACTGTCTTCTTTGACTTAGCATAATACTTTCAAGGTTCGTTTGTTTGTTTGTTTAGTAGGAGTCTCCCTCTGTTGGCCCAGGCTGGAGTACAGTAGCATGTTCACTGCCACCACAGCCTCTACCTGCTGGGCTCACAGGATCCTTCCACCTCAGCTTTCCAAATAGCTGGAACCACAAGCACATACCACCATGCCCAGCTAAGTTTTTGATTTATTGTAGATATGAGGTCTTGCCAAATTGCCCAGGCTGGTTTTGAAACCCTGGACTCAGGCAGTCCTCTCATCTTTACCTCCCAAAGTGCTGGGATTATAGGCATGAGCTACTGCGTCCAGCTGGTTCATTTGTATTGTTTCATAAATTATCATTTTCATGGATGAACAATATTCTCTTGTATGATATACCATATTTTGTTTATCTGTTTGTCCATTGATGGACATCTTTGGCTATTATGAATAATCCTGTAGAAGCATTCATGTACTAGTTTCTTTGGAGACATGTGTTTTCCTTTTTGGGGGGGGTATAGACTTAAGAGTGGAATTGTTGGGTCATATAGAAACTCTGTGTTTAATCGTTTGAAGAACTGCCATACTACTTTCCAAAGCTGCTGCCCCATTTCACATTGCTGCCAGCAGTGTATGAGGGTTCCAGTTTCTCCACATCCTTGCCGATAACAATTTTGCTCATGATTTTGTGGGTTACAAATTTAGGAAGGGCCCAAATAAGAAGTTCTTACTTTGGTCATCTCATGTGGTTACAGTCAGATGTCTGTATCTTCTGCAGTCTTCTGAAGATGAATCTGAGTTGGATGTCCAAGATGAGTCAATCATATAGGTAGCTACTGGTTGATGCTGTCTGTTAACTAAAGCTCAGCTAGCTGTTGACCAGGGCATCTGTGTGTGCCTGCTTTAGCATGGTCCTCTTCTTATATGGTGGCCAATTCCCCTAGAGATGATTTATTTTTACAAATAATTTTATGAGTATATATATATTTTTATTTCTGTAAGTTATATTTCTTTTTCAATCAGGTTTTTTCCTTTTATAATTTCTTTTTTAATATAGTTCCATTTTTCTTTGTTTTTCTTTAATCATTTTAATTATCTTTATATAATTTATTTGATAATATTTTAATCTATTTTTGGAAATCTAATCCCACTGTTCACTTTGTCCATGGAATCTGGCACTTGTAGACTGTTTCCTTACATGTTTTATAATTTTAGATTGTGAGCTCATTTCAATATGGTTTCATCTTTGAGGATCCTGTGCAATGTAAGTTGAAGTCATGTTCACTTACTGCCAGTTTCTACTTGCTTCTGTACCCAAGGCTGTTAGTAGTTGATGGCTACAGTTATGTTCAGGAACATTCAGTGGACAATCCTATTAATCTTTCCTTTGAAGCATTTTTAAAAAAATAATAGGATTTCTGGAATCAAGACTTCACCTCTAGTTTTTTTGTTTTGTTTTTTGAGTCGGAGTCTTACTCTGTTATCCACATTGTAGTGCAGTGGCATGATCAGGTCTCACTGCAGTCTTGAACTTCTGGGGTCAAGCAATCCTCCCTCCTCAGCCTCCCGAGTTAACTGGGACTACAGGCATATGTCACTATGCCCAATTATTTTTTTTAATTATTATTATTTTTTTTGTAGAGACAAAGTCTCACTATGTTGCCCATGCTGGTTTCAAATTCCTGGGCTTAAGCAATACTCCTGCCTTCGCCTCCCAAAGTGCTGGGATTACAGGCATGAGCCATCATGCCTGGCCCACCTTTAATTTTTAAATGCCCTTAAATAAAATTAATTTTGACAAAAGTTTAAATTATAGGCTTGGATACATTTGAACTGCTTTCCTCATACAAATAGAGAAATTTCATTTTAAATTTTTTAAATAAAGCTTAAAGCTGTGAAGTTATTCTTATTGCAATAAATATAGGTCCTGGTATAAAACATAATCTTACTATTTTAATGATTTTGATAGTGTAAATGTTAACTATATGTTAGATATCTTAAGTGCTTTATATTATTTATCTCTCCTGTGAACCTAGAAAGGTATGTATTATTGTAACTGAACCCAGGCTTGACTGCTGTTGCTCAAAAGAAACAAGGATAATGAAAGAAAAATAAACTTATTCAAGAGCTGGCAACCTGAGGAGATGGGGGACTAACATCTCAAAGACCATCTCAAGTTAGTACACATTTCAGGTTCTTGTTATGCGAAGGGCAGGGAGAAGAGAAGAAGGTAGGGATCAAAAGGTGACCAAGAACCAAGGTGAGTGAGGACTACAGGCATCTGGGCCCCAGCAGGATCTAGGAAAAGTTGTGAAGTGTCTTTGTCCTTGGTTAATGGAATTCTTGTTCCTTTAAATCTTTAACAAAACATAGTTAGTGCACATATTCCCCTTTTTCCCATAGTGAGTCTTGACAGCTGCATACTTGTTGCTCCTATGTTATCTTTTCAGTGTTTCAAACTTTTTTTTTTTTTTTAATTTAAAATTTTTTGGGAGCGGTTGGAGTCTCACTCTGTTACCCAGACTGAGTGTAGCGGCACTCTCACAGGCATCCCAGCGTCGACCTGCTGGACTCCGGCGATCCTTCTGCCTCAGCCTTCCAAATAGCCAGAACTACAGGCATGTGTTACCATGTAATTTTATTTATTTATTTATTTATTGTAGAGACAAGGTCTTGCCAAATTGCCTGGGCTGGTCTTGAACCTGCGGGCTCAAGCAATCCACTGGCCTCGGCCTCCCAATACTGGGATTACAGGCGGAGTCACTGAGCCCAGCATTTTTCTGGCCTACGTGCAAGCATGAACAGAGACCAGAGGCACCCTCCCTCCATCTAAAATGGAATTAGTTATGCTAATCTTTTGTCATTTTACTGTTAAAATTATTATTCACTTTTCTAAATAGAGGCACTGAAGCTCAGAGAAGGGTGAGTCTGGGACTCAGATGTATTTCTGTTTGATTTCAAAGATTGCATGTAAACAGCAAGATGTTAGTTCTTTTATTAAGTATTTTTCAAATGCTGTGCTAAAAACAGATATATACAGGACAGCTATAGGGTTTTTTCCAATGTAGTTACTTTAGAACCCAGGGCGACAAAGCTGCTCCTGTCTTGAACATCACTGATTACTGTGCCAGAAGAGAAAGAACTCTAGGATGTCTTGCACCAACAATTAAATGCTCTGGTTCAGAAATAAAGCACACCATTCTGCTCACAACTCATTGACGAATACTGGCCACTTTTCCCACTCACGCACAAGTGAATTGAAATCCTGTCTCATTCATGGGTCACATAACAACATTTGGCCAGTGACCAACTGCATATACTATGGTGGTCCCATACTATTATGATACACTGTGCCATATTTTTACTGTACCTTTTTTATGTTTAGATATACTTAGATATACAAGTACTATGTGTTATGATTGCCTACACTATCCAATGCAGTCACGAGCTCTACAGGTTTATAACCTAGGAACAGTAGGCTATAGCATATAGCTTAGGTGTGTACTAGACTATAACATCTCGGTTTGTGTTTGGTGCACTCTGTGATTGCACAATGACAAGGTCGCCTAATGACACATTTGTCAGAATGTATCCTCTTTGTTAAGCAATGCATGGTTGTATATGCCTAGGAGGCAGAGATATTTAGTGAGCTAAATATTTAATAAATGTTTAATGACTGGATATCAATTTCAACTAATGGCTGGTGACTTCCAAGGTCATAATATGGTTTCAACAGTTCCAGACATCACATCCAAAAATGCAGCACTCGGTAAAGAAACAACACTCTTCTTAATGGTGAGGAAATTTTCATTTTCCTTAGAAGCTTCCGACAGACTTCCTTCATTTAGTATTGGCCAGAACTGTATCACATGTCCATTTTTAACCAGTCTCTTGCAAGAGGAATAAGATTATGGTGGTTGGCTCAACTCAGTTGGGATCTCTCTTTTAGAAGGGGTTGGATCACTTTCCCCAAAAACTCATAGCTGTCTGAAACTTGTATAAATGTTGGAAAAGATATTTCTCTGGCACTTCCTAGTAAACCAGATCCACAAAGGATCTGTCAATAACTCAGGTATTGAAACAAAATTGAGGATGTGAGGAAATGAATGTAGGTAGAAAATCACCCTGTGCTACAAAGGGAAAACCAGGAGGGCTAGAAGCGGAAGAAAAACAGTGCAGTAAGGGTTGAAATAAATAACTTCTAAAATCCTATCCCAAAAAGAATAGATATATCTTTCCATTTATAAATTATGTTTATTACTGAAGAATTTTCATTTGCTACAAAGGTCGATATTTACCTTTATCCAGAATGGCCTGATTTACCATACTGCCTTTAAAATAGCCAATGTTTACTGAGAATTTACTTTGTGTCAGGCACAGGTGGCTTGCTACGTGGATTATATCATATAATTTAATCCTTATAGTAATTGGGCAACAATCAGCCCTCTCATTTTACAGATTAAAAACTGAGATCAGTTCTGATATGTAATTTGACTAGATGTTAAACCAAAATAATTTGGTTCCAAAGTTAATGTTAAACCAAAATAATTTGGTTCCAAAGTTTGTGTTCTTAGTTCTGTGTTAGTTCTGCTTCCTCTACTAATAATACTCATGTAATTAAGAAGTGTTTTTGTTTGTTTGTTTTTTGCATTCCTACTTGACAAACACACCAAACCCTGTCCTTGATTTTGGGGATTCATCAGTGAAGAAAACAAATTTATGTCTTCATGAGTTGACATTGTAGTGGAGGAGACAGATGAATAAAATAGTAAGATACATTTATTAGAAGATAAATGGCATGGAGAAAAATAAAATGACTTGAGATGAAATCACAAGGTAACATTTACCCAAAATCTTGGATGACAGGAGGAAACATGTCCTAAAGAAATCAGGAGGAAGAACGGTCAAGCTGACAGACCAGCTATTGCAAAGGTTCGGAGGTGGATGCCTGCCTGGTGAGTGTGAGAGACAGTAAGGAGGCCAGGGTGGCCCTAGTAAATGGACCTAGGAGGTGAATTGGAGGCGATAAGATGAGCGAGCCCCTTGGGACGATATATATATATCGTTATAAGATCTATGGGGAAGATAAAAAGCCAAGGGAGACTTGTGAGCAGAGGGTTACATCTGCCTTCGTTTTAAAAGGGCCACGTCTGCCTTCGTTTTAAAAGGGCCACTCTGGCTAATCTATGGAGAATAGCAAGGAGGCAGTTGCGGTAATTCTAATGAGATGATGGTATGCTGGGCCAAGGTGATAACAGTGGATTAGCTCCATACATCTGAATATACTTTAAAGATACAGCTAACAGCTGATGACTTGGATGTAGGATATAAGAAAAACAGAGAAACTCAAGGATAACTCCAGGATTTTTTTCACCTGAGCTAAAGAATGAACAGAAGTGGGAAAGGCCAGGGGTTTAGGTGGTTCAGAAGATCAGGAGTTAAGTTTTGGACAGACACATTTGAGATCTCATTAAACTTCTAATTTTTTTTTTTTTTTGAGTCAGAATCTCACTCTGTCACCCAGGCTAGAGTGCAGTGGCATGGTCATGGCCACCGCAGCCTTGACCTGCTGTGCTCAGGCAATCTTTCCGTCTTAGCCTTCCAAGTAGCTTGAACTACAGGCATGTGCTACCATGCCCAGCTATTTATTTATTTATTTATTTATTATGGAGATGTGGTCTCACCATGTTGCTCAGACTGGTCTCAAACCTGTGGGATCAGTCAGTCCTCTTGCCTCAGACTCCCAAAGTGCTGGGATTACAGGTGTGAGCCACCACACCTGGCTCATTAAACTTTCTTTTTTTTTTTGAGTCAGAGTCTTACTCCATTTCCCAGGCTGGAGTGTAGTGGCACGCTCATGGCCACTGCAACCTCGACCTGCTGGGCTCTGGTGATTCTTTCTTCTCAGCCTTCCAAGTAGCCAGAACTACAGGTATGTGCTACCATGCCCAGCTAATTTTTTGATTTATTGTAAAGATGAGGTCTCACCATATTGCCTAGGCTGGTCTCAAATCCACAGGCGCAGGCAATACTCTTACCTCCGCCTCCTAAAGTGCTGAAATTACAGGCTAAGCCACCGAGCCTGGCCTCATTAAACTTCTAAGTGGAAATTAAAAAAAAAAAAAATTAAAGAAGGCACTTGGGCATAATACATTTGATCTTTTAAACTTTAACTTTAAAATTTGCTGACTCTTCCAAAGAATATTTTCATTTCAAAAAAATCATTAAGGGGTTCTGGGCAACCCCCTCGGGTCCCCTCCTACTCAGGGAACTTTTCTGTCCTCTCAGTAAATCCTACTTAAAAAAAAAATAGTTCTAAGGCTGGTTGTGGTGCTTCTTGCCTGTAACCCCAGCACTTTGGGAGGATGAGAAGGGCAGATTGCTTGAATTTAGGAGTTTGAGACCAGCCTTGGCAAAATAGCGAGACCTTGTCTCTACAAAAAAATCAAAATACTAACTGGGTGTGGTAGTGCACGCCTATAGTTCCACTTACTCAGAAAGCTGAGGTGGGGGAGGCTAAGGCAGGAGGATTGCTTGAGTCCAGAAGTTTGAGGCTGTGGTAAACCATGATCTAGCCTGGGTGACAGAGTGAGACCCCAATGCAAAAACAAACAAACAAAAAAACAGTTCTAAAACAAATTGTTACTCTTATGTAAATAGTTGATAGGGCAGTATTGAGTACTTACTGAGAGAAGCATCATAGCATAGTGGTTTGGTGTATTGATTCTAGAGCCAGTATACCAGGATTTTTTAAAAATTTAATTTGTATAAGTTTATGGGGTACAACTGTAATTTTGCTACATGGATATCTTGTGTAGTGGTGAAGTCAGGGCTTTTGGTGTAGTCATTATCAGAATAACATACATTGTACCCTGGATTTAAATCCTTGTTCTACTTACTGGCTGTGTGAATTACTTTGCCTCTCTGTGCCTCAGTTCTGTCATCTATATGATGATAAAAATAATACCTATCTAAAAGGGATTAAATTTGTTTATATTTGTAATGTGTTTAGAACAGTGCCTGATACATAGTGCTAAATATGATATTATGTCTTTCAGATAATTTGCAAAAACTTGTTTTATGTTTAACTTGCCTTAAATATACTCAAGAGGCCCTCAGCAAGCTGTATCATCTCTTTCAGAAAGGTTGTGTGTTTCAAATAAAGCCAAGCATCTGCAAAGATGTGCCAATGAAAAATGTAACACGCCCAGGAAGGAATGTGCTTTCTATGAAAGCTTTTATCTTTTTGGTGTGCTTGCTATAGCAGTACAGAAGGAGTCTTAAAATTAGGTTCTTATAAAAGCAATAAAAAAATTCACAATGCTATGCCCATTCTATAGACTTAGGGCTCAGTCTCTGACTGAAGTTGCTCATACTTTTAAGCAATAGTGCTTATCAAACTACTTTTCCAAGGAGGTTTTCACCTTTTTTCATAAATTTTGCAAATGTCCTATAGAAACTGTTTATTTATTTATTGACTCAGGTCTCACTCTACCATCCAGGCTGCAGTGCAGTGGCACAATCTTGGCTCACCACAGCCTCGACCTCCTGGGCTCAGATGATCCTCCTAACTCAGCCTCCTGAGTAGCTGGGCCTACAGGCAAACACTACCACACTCAGCAAATTTTTTTTTTCTTTTTAAAATCAGACTGGCTTTTGAACTCTCAATTATTTGATTTTTTTGTAGAGATGAGCCCTCGCTGTATTGCCCAGGCTGGTCTTAAACTCCTGGACTCAAGCAATCTTCCTGCCCCAGCCACCAAAGTGCTGGGATTACTGGCCTATAAAAAAGTGTTTATTATGAGGGAATTATTTCTTTTTGTTTTGGTGCTGAATCTCTATTTACTATGTACAACCTGCTTAGCTGTCTCAGTTTTCCACCTTCAGCAATGTTGAAAGGAAGGTTTTAAACTTGAAATTTATTTGTTGTTGTTGTTGAAGTCTTGCTCTGCCACCCACACTGGAGTGCAATAGCATGATTATGGCTAACCACAGCCTAAACCTCCTGGGCTCAGGTGATCCTTCTGCCTCAGCCTCCTGAGTGGCTGGGAGTACAGGTGTGTGCCACCACATCCAGCTACTTTTTCAATTTTTTGTAGAGATGAGGTCTCACTGTGTTGCCCAGGATGGTTTTGAATTCGTGGGCCCAAGGAATCCTCTCACCTTGGTTGCCCAAAGTGCTAGGATTACAGGCATGAGCCGCCGTGCCTGGCCTTAGGATTCTTTGGACAAGATAATTTCCACTTTTGATTCCTAACTCAAAATAGATATCATATTGCATAGGACCATCTTTAGTCTATGTAGGTTGAGTGGGATGGACCCTACTGTCTGAATGGGGACTGTGATACAGACCTGGCCAATTGGGGCTTTTCTTGGGACTTTTGCTGGAACAATTGGGAAAGAGGAGTTTCCTTTGTTGGGATTTCTGGAGATACTGGTGGTTATCTCTGCTAGTGTATGAAGAAAACGTGTTGGGAAATAAAGTTAGTACAGAGGAAAGCAGTGGTAAGACAAATAAAATATATTTTTGATTATTTTAAACTCCATTTCTGAATCACTCAGTTATATGATTCAGTAAACTTTCCTCCCTACCTTAAAAATCAGGCTTCCAGTCCTCTATAAATGATGGAATCTAAATTGCTGATCTATGGCATATTCTATGTAAAGCTTTCCTTTACTTCTCTAGGTGTGGCAACCTAGGTTTTACTATCTAAGCATTAACTAATTTTTTTTTTTTTTTTTTTGAGTTGGAGTCTCACTCTGTCGCCCAGACTGGAGTGCATTGGCCGCTCCCGGCCACCGCAGCCTCGACCTGCTGGGCTCCGGCGATCCTTCCACCTCAGCCTTCCAAGTAGCTGGAACTACAGGCATGCGCTACCATGCCCAGCTAATTTTTGATTTTATTGTAGAGATGAGGTCTCGCCAAGTTGCCCAGGCAGGTCTCGAACCTGCAGGCTTAGGCAATCCAGTCACCTCAGCCTCCCCAAGCGAGGGATTACAGGCTGAGCCACCGGGCCCGGCTGCATTAACTAATTTTTTTTTTTTTTGAGTTGGAGTTTCACTCTGTACCCAGACTGGAGTGCAATGGCCGCTCCTGGCTACCGCAGCCTCGACCTGCTGGGCTCCAGCGATCCTTCTGCCTCAGCCTTCCAAGCAGCCGGAACTACAGGTGCACGCTACCATGCCTGGTTAATTTTTGATTTATTGTAGAGATGAGGTCTCGCCAAGTTGCCCAGGCAGGTCTCGAACCTGCAGGCTTAGGCAATCCACTCACCTCAGCCTCCCCAAGCGAGGGATTACAGGCTGAGCCACCGAGCCCGGCTGCATTAACTAATTTTTTTTTTTTTTTTTGAGTTGGAGTTTCACTCTGTACCCAGACTGGAGTGCAATGGCCGCTCCTGGCCACCACAGCCTCGACCTGCTGGGGTCTAGCGATCCTTCCGCCTCAGCCTTCCAAGCAGCCGGAACTACAGGTGCACGCTACCATGCCTGGTTAATTTTTGATTTATTGTAGAGATGAGGTCTCGCCAAGTTGCCCAGGCGGGTCTCGAACCCGCGGGCTCAGGCAATCCACTCACCTCAGCCTCCCAAAGGCGCAGGATTACAGGCTGAGCCACCGAACCTGGCAACTAATTTTTAAAAATTCAGTTTCATATCTCTATGTTGCCCAGGCTGAACTTGGACTCCTGGGCTTGAGTGATGCTCCTCCCTTGGCCTTCTGAGTAGCTGGATACAGGCGTATGCACCACACCTAGCTGTAGACCACATACACACTTGTAGCATATAAAACAAAAAATTAATTAACATGCAGAATTTATAAATATGTCCTGTTATTTCTGGCTACAATTGAATTTTGTGATAATTTGAAAACTGTAATTGACAATTTCAGAATAAGGCATCTAGTCAGAAAAGCAAATGAGTAAAGAAATGATTTCGGAAGAAAACATTATTTTATCCAGCAAGAAGGGCATTCTCTGTTTGACACATACTTTCATATTACAAACCACAAAGTTTATTATAGGTCTGCAGTCCCTTTTTCTGAAACTCGGGGCCAGCTAAATACTTAAAACTGGAATTCTTCTTAGGGTTCCTTTTTTTGGTCTGCTTATTTGGGTCTTATGTTGTATTAGATACTTTCCTCAAATGTTTGCTGATGCTTATCTGTGTGTTTATATATATATTTTTTGAGTCGGAGCTTCACTTGACCTGCTAGGCTCAGGTGTTCCTTTCATCTCAGCTTCCCAAGTAGCTAGGACTACAGGAACGTGTGACCATGTTTGCTAATTTGTTTATTTTACTGTAGAGATGAAACCTAGCCATGTTGCCCAGGCTGGTCTTGAATCCTTGGGCTTAGGCAATCCTTTTGCCTCAGCTTCCTAAAGTGCTGGGATTACAGGCATGAGCCACCATGCCCATCCTATTTATATTTGAATTTGAAGCACTAAAAAGCTGATCAGAGCATATTTCACCACCACTGCCTTGGGCATCTCCATTTGGAGGGCTTTATTACTGAAATGACTTTTTTAGGGCCTCAAATATCCAGTACTGTATATCTTTTTTCCTGGGAGGGATTCCTCCAGTCTCCTGCCAGGGGTGGGGAAACTGATGGTATTCTGGACATAAGCTGGAAAGGAGCCTGTGGTGTCATGGTTCAGCATGATTTGGGGGATTGGCTCAGTGGCGTGACTGCTCCTTTTTTTTTTTTTTTTGGAGTCAGAGTCTCACTCTGTTGCCCAGGCTAGAGTGCAGTGGCATGCTTACAGCTACCACAGCCTTGACGTGCTGGGCTCAGGCATCCTTCTACCTCAGTCTTCCTAGTAGCTGGGACTACAGGTGTGTGCCACCACACCCAGCTAATTTTTAAATTTGTTGTGGAGATGAGATCTCACTATGTTGCCCAGGCTGATCTTGAACTCCTGGGCTCAAGCAATTCTTCTGTCTCAACTTTCCAAAGTGCTGGGATTACAGGCATGAACCACTGCACCTGGCCGTGACTGCTCTTTGCAAAAAAATTTTCAGTTATGTTTGCACATTTTTGTATGCAATAGTTCTATCACTTGCACATTTTTTGTGTGTGATAAAATATACATAACAAAATTTACATTTTTCCCTGTTTTTTAGTATACAATTCAGTGACATTAACTATGTTCAGTGTTGTGCAACCATCACCACTGTCCATTTCCAGAACTTATAACCTGTGTACCCACTAAATAACTACCCGCCCTTTGTGTCCCCCTCCAGGGCCTGGTAACCTGTATTCTATTTTTTTTTTTTTTGTTATGAACTTGATGTTGCCTATTCCAGGTGTCTTATAAAAGCTGAATCATACAGCATTTGTCCTTTTGTGTTTTTACCTTCTTATATTTTTCTTGCTTTTTTTTTTTTCTGAGTTGTAGTCTCACTCTGTTGCCCAGGCTGGAGTGCCGTGACACACTCACAGCCACTCCAGCGTTGACCTGCTAGGCTCCAGTGATCCTTCCACCTCAGACCTCCAAGTAGCTGGAACTACAGGTGCGTGCTACCATGCCCAACTAATTTTTTACTTATTGTAGAGATGAGACCTTGCCAAGTTGCCTGGGCTGGTCTCAAACCCGCAGGCAGTCTCAGTCAATCCACTTGCCTGAGCCTCCCACAGTGTTGGGATTACAGGCTGAGCCACTGAGCCCAGTCACCTTCTTATATTTCTAATAACTCAGGTTAAGTAAACTGCTCAAGGTTACCAGCTGTAAATGGCAACATAGCCATAGGAACCCAAGTATGTCTGTGAAAAAGAAGTATACTGTTAACCACTGCATTGCTACTTTAGCAGTGAGCATCTCTCAGCCATGTGCATATATGTAGCCACATATAATAAGGGTTTTATACTTGACATTATATCCAGAATGTTTCTCAATTAAAAATTCTTTGCAACATTTTAATGCTTCTTCATAATTGAATATATCATGGTTTAATTAGTTTGCCATTGTTGACAATGTTTGTTTTGAATTTTAAATATGTCTTTGTATATAAGTACCTGCATTTCTGATTAGAATGCTAGGATAAAATAGAATACAATTTCTGCCTTAAAAGTAGAACATACTTAACATTTGATACTCATTGTTAAATTATCCTTCAGAATTGAGCCAGAGCCAACATAGAATACCACAAGTGCTCTTATGTTATCCTCAACACTGCCAATGTTGATTTTTTTTCTGATTAGGTAAAAACTAATGTATCACTGGCTGTAGATTAATAATTAATGGTATAATTTTTTTTCTAATTTTACAAAACTTTTTTTTCAGACAAGGTCTTACTCTGTCATCCAGGCTGGAGTGCAGTTGCTCAGTCATAGTTCACTATAACCTTGAACTCCTAAGCTCAAGTGATCTCTGCCTCAGCCTGCATAGTAGCTGGAACTACAGGCACATATGGCTAATTCTTTATTTTTTGTAGAGACAGGGTCTTGTTCTTGCCTAGGCAGGTCTCTAACTCCTGGCCTCAAGTCATTCTCCCACCCTGGCCTCCCAAAGTGCTGGAATTACAGGCATGAGCCACCATGCCTGGCCTAATTTTATTTCTATATAGTCTGTTTATGTCACTAGCTCATTTTCTGCTAGATTCTAGAAGATTCTGTGGTGGGTGGTTAACAATTTCATTATCTTTGTAGTTTTCAAGGTGGAAATATTTGTATTACTTTTAGTAGTTAAAGTAATAAATGGGTGTTATTACAAAATTTTCAAATAGTATAGAAATACACAAAATAGAAAATCAAAGGCTCTGTAATCCCATTTCCACTTAACCATGGGAAGATTTAGTCATAAATACAAAGAAATGTAATAAATACATGAAAAATTAGATAATTATTAACTCTATGAAAAATGTAATTATAGCATACTCCTTGGTTCAGAACTGAAAAATATTTTACATGATCATAAAAGAAAAATACATGTTGAGTTAACCAGAAATTTTAACATTGCCACATTGGGAAGATGGAGAAAGGCAGGAAGAGCATAAGAGATTGAATTATCCTCCTTTATTTCTTTATTAGTCAACAGAAATATATGTATTTATTTAGCTATATGTATGTACATATGAGTAGTTGCTTCTACGGAATAGAATTTGGCGCTATGGGCAAGGGAGACAAATAACTGCTGTGTTTGATTTTAAGCCTTTTCAAGTTACTTCACTTTATATTTTATGGGTATTTACAACTTACCCAGATGGGGATAAATCTCCAAGAAATAGGATGACAAAACACTCATATTTAAAGGCAAAATTATCTTGAAAAGTTTATCAATATTGTTATTAATTTTTCAATCTTCATGAAGTTTTTGTTTTAAAGATTAAATTTATTTCAAAAGTTCTCATGTAAACCCATCAGATATGAATAAAGCTTTTATAGTGAACTTTTGAAATCTTTATAATATCCATCTTTTTTCTTAGGATGACAATAGTGTTACTATGATAATATTGTTTTCTCATTTTTATTAAAATCAACTCTTTTCAAGATTGTTATTAACAAATCTTGATTTTTATTGGTGTGCTAAGGCAAGAAAGGAACATGATGCTTTATGTTTTTAATTTCCTATAAACTATTTTATTGTAAAAAACTATTTGACTTATGCTCAAATTCTAAAAGTAATCCCCAAAATTTAGTCCCCAACTGAATTTTGTACATCATTTATTTTAATATTTACATAATACGTATTAATTTTAATCACTCAGTTCTTCTTCATCACTAAAATATGTGCTTTTCTTTATCCTTGGGCGTCTTGAGTCATCTGATGTTGAGGGGCCCCCTGAACTGGGTTTCCATTTTTTTTGTTCTTCTTCAATTTTGGCTTGCTGCAATGTGAGTCAGAAAACAAACAAAACAAAACCAGGAACCTGCTTAATATTATTTATGGTGCATTAATTCAAAACATGGTACAACCACATAATAAATGCCACCATTTCTCACCCTCCCAGCCCATGCAGATAGTAGGAGCTTTCCCTCAACTCCTGAGTTCTGTCCTCCTCTCACAATGTTACCAAAAATTATCCTAGGCAATTCCTAAAATATCTTTTCTGTTTTGAGCTAAACTCACTTTGATCAAATAGTCTTCTTGATTCTATAATGAAAATAGATTAAGATTTTTATGTGTTTGGGGCCCTTAAAATCTAGTAAAATCCAATGGGAACTTTTCATTTACACTGTTCTAAGGATCTTAGAGAAACAGCTTGCCTCCTAAAGTTTAGGAGGTAAAGGGGAGAGGGAGGTATTGCCACAAGTAGATGATCAATAAAGTAAGCAAAGAATATAAAACCATGAATGCATGGCAACTATTGTGAAAGAACAAGTACCTGGAATGCTATGGCCTGACTGAGACTGTCAAGAGCAGGATCTTCCCCTTCATCTTCACTTTCTTCTACTTCTTCACTAAGTTATTAGAGAAAAAAATTGGAATGTAATCCACCAATAGTAAAAAGACAAAGGCAACACGATATAATGTATTGAGCAAGAGTAATATACATACATTTCTTCTTCTGGTTCAGGAACTTTCTTTTTTTTCTTTTTTTCCTTCTTTTTTGGAGGCTCACGTTCTCCAAGCATATTTTTAGGACAGGCATAACTTAAGTGTCCACTTTCCTTTTGTTTCCCATTAAAAAGGAAAGAAAAAATACATTTGTTGTTATTTACAGAAACTTGCCTGGTACCCTAATACCAAAAGGTTTTAGAATTTGAAAAATAATATCATAATGATATATACAGAAATAAATTAATGATAAAATCCTTAATATTTAGAAGGAAGAAGGGTGATAATGTAACTCCCAATTAAGCTATTTTAACAATTAGGGACTATTTTAGAGTTCCACTAAGTGTAAAATAGTAGTCTTTCCTTAAACATTTTAAATCTCAAGATTCTAGCTATAAAACTATTCAAAACTTAAATGAATCATCTCTTAATGTAAATATTTTAAGTTATTATTTGATAAAATGGGGATAAAACTGTATCTATTCTTGTTAACTTCTAAGATGTTGCTTAACATTTTCTTTTAAAAACAAATGGACACATTTCCCATTAATTACTTTCATTTTTCCCCTTTCATATCCTGACTACATTTGCACTATCTAATTACAAAAGCCACTAGTCACATGTGGCTACTGAGAACTTGTCTGAATTGATATGCACTGAATTTTTGAATACTTAATATGAAAGCAATGTAAAATATCTTAGTAATTTTTAAACTATTATGTATTCAAGTGATATTTTGAATTAAAGACGTCTACCTGTTTATTCTTTTTTAAAAAAGTAGCAGTGTTTATAATAGTATCTGAAATCTAGATAAATTTCCACTGAGGAAACAATGGATAAATTGTATATTTATACTATGGAATATTATATAGCAGTGAAAAGGAATGAACTACTGCTATTAGTAATAACATGAGTGAATCTTAGGAATACTATTAAATTTAAAAAACAATTTGAAGACTATATATTACAAATTGCAATACCATTTAAATAATACTCAAAATCAACCACAACTAAAAAATGTTGTTTGGACATACATATATGTGATAAAATATATATAAGATAATAAAAAACAAAATTCAAGGTGGGGTAGAGGCAGGGGAATGGATTAGAGGAGGAAATCACAGATTGGTGTGAAGGTGATGGTAATGTTCTGGTTCCTACACAGGTGGAAGGTACACAGTTGTTCGCTGAACTGCTATGCTTCTTATCTCACACATCACATATGTTTTTCTATCTACATAAAATATTATATACATTTTAAAATAAAAGATCAATGATCAGGAAAGTAAAGTGAGTTGTTCCTCTATTTACAGACAGCTCGTTGCTTTCCTATTATATCAGAATACCGCTCCTAAAGAATCATAGTATGCCCTGCAATCAGGTCTAAAGTACAAAAAGCAATCCCATAGCTAGCTCCTGGAGGAAGCCAGGAGGAGGAGTATACACAGAAACCAATTCAACCCAATAGTATATCAAGTAGGTATTTTCTATGAGAACTGTGCTGGATTGTAGCATGGGGTATGTGCTGGAGGGTAGGGAGCTGTTTACAAGAGGGTATGAAATACAGCTCCTCTTCTCAAAAGTGGTTGCACTATACTGCTAGGGCTACAGTGGGACTAGAGCTAGGAGAGCACTAGACATTAAGCACCATATTACATGGGTATAGATGGTAAGGATTCTTAGCCACCCAGAAGGAGAATGAGCACAGTCCATCCATCTCCTAGCAAGCCCTCTTCTTTCGACTCTTGTCCCATGTAGAGGTGGGTTGGGGTTGAGACTATTCTTCCCCAGCTCAGAAGTTGGAGGATCAACTTTAAAGGAGAGCAACAGTAAGAGTAAAGCCAGGTTACATAAGGTAGTGGAAAAGGAAGACCTAAAATCATTCCTGGGTTTGTGGGATTCTGTTTCTTTTTTAAGTTTGCTACTAGCAAATGTAAAATTACATATGTGGCATGAATTATATATATGTCCTACTTGATAATGCTGGATTATGCTATCGATCATAATGAGCTAGAACACTGAGTTGTAAAACATAGAAACTCTGAACTATAATCTCTATACCAGCTCATTACAGTACATTTAACAAGTATTATGTTGGAGTGGAATGTGGAGACGAATCTAAGATTAGAACAATAGAAGATAAATATAATCATGTTTTTTAAGTATATTAGAGCAAACAGACTGTGTACTCAGTATACTAAGGACATGGCTCAACCCAGCAATGCTACTCACTGCTAACAAACTGCTCAGAGTTTTACAGAAGCATTTTTCCAAACTGTTTTGGAATAATGGTATACCAAAAATGTTAACATATCTCGTATAAAACAAAGGATTTCATAGTAAAATAACCCTGGGGAAAAACAGACTAAATAAATTTAAACATATTTTTTAGGGGGGACTGAAGAAATATACAATGTACAACATATAGTGTAACAAATCTGTGAATCCCTAAGCCAAAGGGAACAGATGAACAGATTCATTCAGCATTTCTCAGCTAATTTAAAATTTATTGTGGATATGAGGATCCATACTAGTTTGACCATAACTACCTTTCTCCTCCTCCACTCCATCCTTTCCTTCCTTTCTTTTACAAAACTTAAGTCTTTGAAACACAGTTTCTAAAGCATGTACTTAAGAGGTTTTAGAATCATAAGAATCGATAGAATCAGTATGTGTCCAGTCTACTGCTTACTCACTCTATTTATCCATCTGTCTTTCTGTTTATCTATGAAACTTTTTGCGGTGTGGGGAAGGAGGCACAGGGAGTAGCAGTGGGGGAAAGGACCCCAAGCATTTCCTTATGTTTTCCCTGTGATTTGTAGCCAGGACAATGCCTCTCAGTAATTGTCTCCCAAGCTCCTGATTAATACCTCTAGACCCTGTTTCTTAAGTATTTAATATAGTCATTTTAGAAACTGACAGCTCTAAGACCAAGGCTGAAATTCTCTTGGTGCCATTATAGATGTACAAAACTGTTCTATGTCCTAATTACCAAAACTTTAAACGGATGACGGATCATGAAGAGAAACAGATTTAAAAAATAGGGGCTAGTCTAGTTATAAAACGTAAGCAGTACTAACAGGAAAGACAAATAAACTTCAAAATACAATATCCCATAGAGGATGGGTCATATGATAATGCTGGTACTGAACTGTGAAAATTAAACATTGGCAAAATGTTACAAAAACAGGTAATAACCTATCAGCAAAAATGTATGAGTTACTAAAATCTTTCAAGACAATGACATAAGTAATTAGTCTAATACTTTTTTTTTTTGAGTCAGGCTTTCACTCTGTTGCCCAGGCTGGAGTACAGTGTCATGATCATGGCTCACCACAGCCTCAATCTCCTTGGCTCAGGTGATCCTTTCACCTCATGCCTCCTGAGTAGTTGGGACTGCAGGTGCATGCCACCATGCCCAGCTTATTTTTTGATTTTTGTAGAAATAAGATTTTGCTATGTTGCCCAGGCTGGTCTTGAACTCCTGTGCTCCAGCAGTTCTCCCACCTCAGTCTCTCAAAGTGGTGGGATTACAGGTGTGAGCCAATATGCTTGGCTGTCTGACACTCTTTAAACTAGCAATTTTTAAAGATTTAGAAACTGGAGAAAGTACCACTCTATATTACGCGACTCAGGTTATTTTTACACATATTTCAATTGAGTTTACTTAGATGAGTCTAGAGTCCCTGTGTAAAACAACTTTCATAACCTAGTTTTAGCCAGTCAGAAATTTTGGGGAGCACAGATAAAAGACTTGTGAAAAATACCTTAGAGTAAAGTGTGGAAAATTCCATTAAGTTTTAGGTTTACTCACCCCACATTCATAACACTTAGATTTATCAAAGTAGTTTCGCCTTCGGATGAACTCAGCTGCTCTTCCGTTGTCAATAGCAATACTTGCTTTTATCACTCTGCCAAATAACTAAACCAGAAAAAAATGTAAATGCAGAAGGATGTATTTCACTGAAACCTAAAACCAATCCTTTAATCCCATTTCCTCAAAGCTTCAATTTCATTTTATTTTTGGATTATTTTAGCAATTGCCATTTAAGTGTGATAAACTGTATTCTACAGTATTCTTTTTTTCTTTTTTTTGAAACAGGGTCTCACTCTGCTGCCCAGGTTGGAGTGCAGTGGCATGATCATGATGATCACAGCTCATGGCAGCCTCAACCTCCTGGGCTCAGGCAGTCTTTCCACCTCAGCATCCTGAGTAGCTGGGACTCCAGGTGTGTGCTGCCACACCCAGCTAACTTTTTGATTTTTTTTGGAGAGATGAGGTTTCGCTATGCTGCCCAGGCAGGTGTTGAACTCCTGGACTCAGAAAGTCCTCTCGCCTCAACCTCCCAAAGTGATGGGATTAGAGGCATGAGCCACTGTGCCCAGACTCTAGTCTACCAATGTTTTTGGCAACCCAGTACAGCTTTGACTTTTCTTTTCCATAAATTAGATACCCTCAGAATCGTGATAGCTGTCAGACTTGACCATCCACTGCATCACCATTTTCTGGGTTAAAAACCTTGATGGGAATGAATGACTTACCTGTTTGTTGTTTATTGCCCTGGTACAGTTTTGTGCAGAGTCTTTATCCAAAAATAAAATAAATGCAACCCCTTTACTCTTCCTGGTATCTTTATCTTTCATTATAGTAACCCTTAAAGCATAAAAAAATAGCCAGTTAAACATGAGGCAGCAATAAATAAAAGATATGCTAATAAATACTTGAAAACTCAAGTTTTTAAAAAAGGCTAAATACAAATTTTATAAAGTAAGATTAACACATTTGAAAAATCAGCTATCTCTTCAAAGTCACAGGATATCAAGAATAGAAATGATTCAACACAAGTGAGCACAGATGTGATTAGGAGTTAATCAGAGATTAATAGGTGAAGTAAAGAGATTACAGAGACAATGGAATCTTGAAGAGTAACCATAATTCCTTTTCCATACTAACTCCTTCACCCTGCAAAACAAAACAAGAATGTTCTTTTCTACACAAAAAAAGTAAAGTAATATACCTATTTTTCTAAGTTTTAGAATCTAATTGTATTTCTTAAATATTCTCTTAAAGACTCTCCAGAGCTGAGCATGGTGGCATACGCCTGTAGTCCCAGCTCTTTGGCAGTCTGAGGCAGGAGGAATGCTTGAACCCAGGAGTTTGAGGCCCTCAGCCTGGACAACACAGCAAGATTCCTGTCTTTTAAAAAAAATTCTCTTGTTCAGGTTCCTAGTGTACCTGGGTAACAGAGAGAATAATGAGAGCACACCTGCTCTTTCTCCTGCTCTTTACACATCCTTAGTCCTGGTGGCCCTTGCTTACTATTTGTCATTTAACATAGTTTAAAAAACAATGCTCAACAGGGCTCTTTGGAGAAATGGCTGATTCCAAGGCTGGAGCAGGGCAGGTATAAGATGAGCTTGAACCATCTTATGCCAGCAAGTAAGAGAGTGCTGAAGGAGGGAGGGAGGAGCATGGTGCAAGAATACAGCAGCCAGGTGGAAATAGCTCTTATTGGCCAAATCTAAGACAATTTGAATACCAAAATAATTAAATACAGTAGTGAATGATAAGCCACAGAAAAAGTAGGAATTCATAATTCTTACTAATAGGTAAATAAATGGGGGAGAGGGAAGGACTTCTGCTTACAGAAGAATGCAAAGACTACATTTCTGTGTTCTTTAATTTGTCATTTAGCCACTCCATTAGCCTCAAGCCCAGGCATTAAGCTCTAATAACGGTTTTCACCTTCAGGAAAAAGTTTACAGTTTAGTGGTAAAGGGAGACCTATAAACCAATTACAATACTCTCCTTAGAGATACCTTCTGCAGTAACAAGAAAAATTACACCAAGGATTTAAAAAGGACATATCTGGCTAGGCACAGTGGCTCACTCCTGTAATTCCAACACTTTGGGAGGCCGAGGCAGGAGGATGGCTTGAGCCCAGGAGTTCAAGACCAACCTAGGCAACAAAGCAAGACCTATTGTCTCTACAAACAAGCAAAAAATTAGCCAGGTGTGGTGGCGTGTACCTGTAGTCCCAGCTACTTGGGAGGCTGAGACAGGATTGCCTGAGCCCAGGAAGTCAAGGCTGCAGTGAGCCGTGATTGTGTCACTGCATTCCAGCCTGGGGGACAGAGTGAGACCCCGACTCAATAAATAAGTAAATAAATAAACAAAAGGACACAACTACTGATTCTTGTTTCTGGTATGGGAAAAGAGCTAGAGAGTAGCACCATTTCCTAATATGAGGCATATCAGGATTTTTTCCTGATATAAGGTATTTATTTTAGCATATAACATGAAGAAAACCTAGATGTCATCCATAACACCTTCTCACTCACCTGATCCTTATATACAAAGTAGGCATATCACTAAGTGTCACCCACTTTACTTCCTATACACATCACTAAGTATTACCCATTTGACTTACTCATGATCTCTCAAATCTGACCACCTCTCAAATGTGATTAGCATCTTTCTCTCCACGTGTACCACCTTACTCCATATTTCTCCCCTAGGCTACAGTTATAGCTTTCAGAGTGGTCTTCCTGCATTTGCTTTTGTTCCTTTCCAATCTCGTTTCTACACTGAAGCTGGAGTAGGCTTTTAGAAAATTCAAATCATGTCACTCTTCATTTAAAATTCTTCAGTGATTCCTGGTGTTCTTAGCATAAAAGCCAGACATCTTGTAATGGCCAACAGGCAAGATGAGGAACCTGCTTCTTCTCTGGAACCATTTTGTGCTTTCTTCCTTCCTTTGCCCACTCATCTCCAGGCATATTGGCCCTTTTTCTATTTCTAGATTTCAGTTCATTTTCTTTTGCCACAGGGCCTTTGCACAAGCTAGTTCCTTTACCTGAAATGCTCTTCCCTTCTTTTTGCCTACTTAACTCTTATTCATCCTTTAGGTTTCAACTTAAAGGATACTGATCTAGGCAAGTCTTCCCTGACTTTCTAGACTAGATCAAGTCTTCTCTGTTTATAACTCAATGTTTTTAACTTCATGGCATTCTCATGGCTTATGATATATCTGAATAGTGATTCATTCAGAGATTTGGGCAAAGAGGAACAAAATAGAAAAGGTAAATGAAAAGAGGTAGAATCTGGAATCATGCTGGCTGGATTCAAATCTTGTCTCCACTACTAACGAGCAATATGACAGGTTTACCGTGTGCTCTTGTTTCATCACTTATAAATTGGGATAATAACAGTACTCACCTTAAAGTGTAATTCTAAGACTTTAGTGATATAATATACATACAGAGCAGAGATTAGAACGATACTTAGCATATATATGTGCTCTCCCTCTTTTTTTTGTTTTTTTTTTTTCAGTTGGAGTCTCAATCCATCGCCCAGGCTGGAATGCAGCAGCACGCTCGTGGCTGCCCCAGCGTCCACCTGCTGGGCTCCGGCGATCCTTCCACCTCAGCCTTCCAAGTAGCTGGAACTACAGATATGTGCTACCATGCCCGGCTAATTTTTTTTATTTATTGTAGAGAGGAGGTCTCGCCAAGTTGCCCGGGCTGGTCTCGAACCTGCAGACTCAGGCAATCCACTTGCCTCAGCATCCCAAAGTGCTGGGATTTCAGGCTGAGCCACTGAGCCTGGCCTATATGTTCTCTTTTAAGCATTAGACATCATCATCATTAGTGCTCTGATTGAGGATGATAACTGTTCAAAATCTGAAGTTCCCAAAATTTACTCACAAACATTTTTGATAATTATTTTTCATGGTGAAATAAGTTTAAAAGAAGTTAATAATTTCACAATGAAAATGAACTTTAACTGTTTAACATCCACTTATAAAAAGCTGAAAGAAAACTATCAAGATAAATATGCTCTAAAATCTGGGGATTTCAAACTTATACCAGAGTATATAGTGGTTGTAAGATAGTTAGAATGACAATATTTTGCTTTTACTTCTTTGTCCCATAATATAGTTGTTTGATTGATTTAAAGTAGTGAATTAAATATAAAAATCTCAAGTTATTTTTCTCTTTTTAATTCTCAGCACCATTTGCTGTTGTCATCATGATCAGTTTTGTTCGTTTCCAGTCTTTCCAATGATATCTAAGCTTCCTATAATGGTAGATATATGTTTTCTATTTATTTAATATGTCTCATAAACACTTTGCAAGTCATATGCATTGAAATATTTTTTGACACTATTTATGAGATAAATGGTCACCCACTTGTATGCTCAATAACACATTTCCCAGTAATCAAAATATTTGTTTAATTAGAGCTTTTAATTTACATCTTCTATTGGACAACATAATTAGGCTTAGTTCTTAGCATTTTGCTAGAAATTATTTAAAAATTTAAAGAAATTATGATAAAGAAATACCATGAAACCATAAGCTATGAGGAAACCATCAGATATGCACCTTTTTTTTTTTTTTTTGAGTTGGAGTCTCACTCTGTCGTATACATGGAAAGACATTTAGGTATAATGTCAAGTTAAAAAATAAAACAAAATTGCACATATAGACATCTTAAAAAATTGTCTACGTGTTTATGTTTATCAAAAAGCTAAAATATACATAAAATGTTAGCAATAGTTATTTTTATTTTCTTTGTTATAGCAAGTATCTGTTTTGTTTTAAAAAATCTCTTACTAAAAAATGATGGTAGCCGGGCTCGGTGGCTCAGCCTGTAATCCCGCGCCTTTGGGAGGCTGAGGTGAGTGGATTGCTTGAGTCCGCGGGTTCGAGACCCGCCTG
>NW_007251203.1:1292153-1331396 GCF_000164805.1 Carlito syrichta | reverse complement strand
CAAAAAAAAAAAAAAAAATGATGGAGAAACAAAATCAGATACACTTTTTCTTTTCCTCTTTTGAGTCAGAGTCTCACTGTCACCCAGACTGGAGTGCAGTGGCATGCTCAAGGCCATCGCAGCCTCCACCTGCTGGGATCAGGTTATCCTTCCGCCTCAGCCTTCCAAGTAGCTGGTACTACAGGTGCATCGCCACCACGCCTGGCTAATTTTTTTATTTATTGTAGGGACAAGGTCTTGCCAAGTTGCCCAGGATAGTCTCAAACTCATGGGCTCAGACAATTCTCTCACCTCAGCCTCACAAAGCACTGGGATTATAGTCATGAGCCATCACGCTTGGCCAGATACACTTTTACATGAAGTTTCAAAATTTAATGTGAATACTTACTTTACAACTTTGCCATATTTGGAAAATATCTGAAACAAAAGACCATATATTAATTTACAGTTTCATTTAAAATAATAAAAAAAAGTATATTTCCAGGTTGTACACACTGACCAAATTCTGTTATGTTTTGTGAAAAATTTTAGACTTTATAAGGCAGGCCTTAGAAGAAATATTTTTTTGGTGTCTAGAGACTGTTATTAGAGCCACACGTATCTGCCTCAGTTCCTAAATTTCTACAATACAGTGAATACAGAGAAGAAAGCACTTTACACATGTGGTAGATCTAAGACATACACATAGGACAGGTACTGTGTTCCTGAGGCATACCCATAGCAATTATCAATAAAACAAACAGTGCCGGCTAAAATTGTACTTCAAATATAATGTTATGAAATATCACTATTCCTATTTATACCCACCATATTAACCAATCACTGTTTGATAAGACAGATCCTTAGACTACTTATTAAAAAAAAAACACTTTTATAATGAAAAATCAATTTCTGTCAGTTTCCTTCCTCTGCCTACCATTAATATGTTGGTGGTGCTTTATAGCTGGTCCTTTCTTCCTTCTACATCTTCATCCTAAGCAATGTCATCTATTTCTAGTTTCTGCCATCACTTATATACTAGTAGTTCCTATTCATTATTCAAACAGTCTTTACAGTATGTTTATAAGTGCAACCCACAATAACACGTTTTTTAGTTGTATGATTAAGTTGTGTAACACCGGAATGTGGCAAAACTGGATTGCAGTGTTAGCAACACTGGATTCTGAAGGCCAGTATACCTTTCTTATAACACTTTCTTATGGCTTCTCATTTCACTCAGAGTGAAGGCCAGCTTCCTTCCCATGATCTATATAGCCCTTCTAAGGCAACCCTTGAGTGGGCCTACCTCTGATTACCCCTCCTCTCCTGAAATGCGTGTCCTCTAGACATCTGCACAGTTGCCTCTTACCTGCTTCAGGTCTTTATTCAAAAATCACCTGTTCAATAAGGGCATTTCTGACCACCCTATCTAAACGTTTAACTCCATTCCCAATTTAACATTTAATAGCCCTTCTCTCCTGCTTTATTTCTTCTCCTTAGCACCTAACATCTTATAATCTCCTTAGTATCTAACATATTCAGTAAATACGGTAAGTCTCTATTATGATACAAGGAAATTAAAGTTAATTTCCCCTGTATTCTTTACTGGGCACTTGGGAGAAGGAAGTCATGTCATTTCTCCCAGTTCCTTGCTACTACAGGACAGGTACAGTAGAAAATTTTGTTCTTTGTAAGATAAAGAGGTAAAAATATGATGGAAGGGCTGTCCCACTTCAATCACCCTTATCCTGAACTGAAAACAAACTGTAAAGCTTCCATCCATATGTAAACTAAGATATATTTTCAGAACTTGAGGGTTAAAAAGGGATCTGTTTACTCCTATCAGTCCTTTCCTCCAAAACCTCCATCCCGCTACCAGTTTCAAAAGGCAAGTAATATTATCACATGGGTTGTTAAGTTAAAAAAAAGAAAAAGCAAAGTAAGCAAACAGGAAAAGTCAGCTTATCAGAAGTTGCTCCCACTTAATTATGTTAGTTGTATCTTCTGTGTTTATAAAGCACTTGTTCTATACGAAGGCACTGTAAACTGTCTTTGAAAAAGTTTCTAATTTTTTTCATTTATTCATATTTTCAATATTGGTAGTAATATTTTAAGTGAATTACAATGTACTTATTTACTCACCCTGTATAAGTCATTGTTTGTCAGGGAAAAAGGCAAGTTGGATACATACACTGTACTCTTACTTGGAGCCAATCCACCACTCATTTCTAAAAAGGAAGACAAATAAACCCATAAACAATCTAAATTAGGTATTTTTAATTTCAAATAAAACCAATACATCAGACCAGTCTGGGTATTATTAAAAACCAAAAAGCAAACCAACACAATATTATCAATCACTGATTTAATTGTGCCAGACTTATACACCTTCCTTACGTTTTAGGAAGTTAGGAAGAATGACTCCACCTTGGTGAATTAATTCCCCAGCTACTACCTAAAAATGGTTTTTGGTCTTTTTAAAAAAGTAGATTCTTTGTAGTAACCCTTTCATTGGTGGACTGTGAGTGCATGGAGAGGGGTGGTTTAAACATTCGAAAGAAAAACTGTTAGGCTACTCTTAATGACTTCTTAGGCTAAGAGTAAAAAATGCTCTCATGAATATGTACAGTATATGTATAATATCTATACTTTTGCCCTGGGGGCTCAGAAAAAACCGTAGCCACTGATTTTTGCTAATATAGTCATGTGGCACTTAATACAGGAGATATTTCGGTGATTTCATCGTTGTGCAAACATCATAGAATGTACTTACACAAACCTAGGTGGCATAGCCTACTACACACCTAGGCTATGTGATATAGCCTATTGCTCCCAGGCTATAAATTTGTATAGAATGTTTCTGTACTGAATACTATAGGCAACTATAACACAATAGTAAATATTTGTGTTTCTAAACATAAAAAAGGTGCAGTTAAAAATATGATACAATGAATTTTAATCTTTCAGGACCACTGTAGTGTAGGTGGTTTGTCACTTGACCAAAACATTGTTATCCTGTGTATGCCTGTACTGTGGTTGGGTACCTCTTTTGGTTGACTTAATATTTTTCTCCGGAGAGATGATAAGATAAAAAAATTTTTTCCACCATTCAGTATAACGTTAAGGAGGAAATTGAAGTCTCATATTTTGACAATATAAAGTTCTTTGGAAACACTCATTTTGCTTATTATTGCCATATTATGAAATGATGCATGTATTATATAAATAGGCTCAGTGCCCTGAAGAGACATCCCTGTATATATGTTTTCAAGTCTACAAATTTCACAAATAATTTTCACATCTCATTTTACAAAGTAGGCAAATTACCGTGAAAATTATATCAGATTTAATCAAATTCAAGTTTTCGACTTTAACAGGGCGTGTGGTGTCCACGTATTTGAGACGGGGAGACGAACAATCACAAATAGCAAAATATTGATTCTAAGGCATGCCAATCAATTCACGAAATATGAGAAACTGGCTTGATGCTTGGTGTTTGGGGGGAATTATTTAGAGCATTTCTGGAACTCAACATCGATAGGTCGCTTTTAAAAAGTTTCTCATTTGCAACTATACGTTAGACGATCTGCTGAGGACTGCGAGGGCAAGCAAAGGTTAAGGTCCCGGAATTAGGAGGTGGCAGGAGAGAGGGGCGAGTCGTTTGGCCATCGGTTTTGGGGAGGGGACCCGTCGCGATGAAAGGCCTCAGCAGAGGAAGCGTTTACCTTCAGGTGGGACGGGCCCGGGAGACCAGATGAGCACGAGCCCTTGGCTCAGCAGGGGTTTAACCCCTACTCTTCCTCGCCGACCGGAGCGGCCTTGACATCACGGATCCTAGGAGATGTCGGTATGTCGGGCGCAGAGACAAGGCGGTGGCAGCCCCCCTGCCGTTCCCGGTTCTGCGCCTCCGGGCCTTGGAGGCGGGCCCAGAGGCGGGCGCTTTGTCTACGTCATCGCGCGCGCCGGAAGTGCCTACCTGGGATAGCGGCGGCCAGCGGACGACTACGTTTACGGGGTCTCCCGACGGGCCAGAGTCGGTGAGAACATTTTACCTTTCTGAGACATGGATGGGTAGGACGCGTGGGCAGCTGCTACATCCAGGGGGAGGGGGCGGGCATTTTCCGTGGCGGGTCTTGGAGAGTCCTGCTGGCTTTGACTCGTGCAGCAATTCTGCCCATGCGGTTGAGGGTGGACAGACGCAGTGGAGTTTGGAATAAAGGAATGTTGAGGCTAAGGTGGAGGTTCGCTTCTTTTTAGCGCATTAATATGCAAAAAACAAGACTGAGCTCGGTAACTTCAGTGACTCGAGATCAGTCAGGAAGTCTGTAATTTTACTGAATGTGTTCGACGTACCCAGGGCTCGGTATTAGGCACTTTGAGAGCTGTAAAAAGTGTAAAACAGGCTTTTTTTTTTTTTTTTCTGGCGGAGATCTTAGCCTAGTTGGGGCGACAAGACCAACTTGGGGAGAGTTGGCCTCACAGAATGACTCATCTTTAGTATTAATGTGGACAGATGTTGAACTTCTTGGCACATTTCTCTTTCTGTAAATATGTAATGGCACGCACTGTTTTTCCTATATGAGATCTTAACAGAGCCATCATTCCTACAGAAAAATCAGAAAATAATGCAAGGTAGTTTATACTTAACTTCTACCCACCAGCACATACAGACCAGGCCTCTAACCACTCCCTGGGAGCCTGCGTGCCAGCAGCCTGGAACCCAGAGCCTCTCCTGGAGCCTGCACAATCAATCCAGACTGAAGCCGATGTCTTCTAGAGAGACCGAAGCGCAATCCGTCCAGGGTGCAGCTGAATTTTGAGAGGCCTGAATGCCTCCGCGTCCGCCAGGGAACCTGTGGGACTAAGTCTCTTGGCAAACTTGTGGCCAGCCAAACCTACCATGCTTCACATCCCTGTTATCCTTGGCTACCGCCCAAGATGTAAGCCCCTTTGGTCGTCTGTGCTATACTCTCATCCCCATGCTGCTTTGTGCTTCCTCTTTCTTGACTTAAACTATCACTCCTTCTCCTTTTCTTTCCCATTTCACCCCTCAACACCCCGGCTGTGCTCTCTGAAACCTCTGTTTCCTGCTTACTGAATTCTTTTACGTGTTCACTTTGTTTACTGAAATTCTCTCTCATTTCCTGACCTTAACTAACACGTGGCCTTTTCTGTGAACTGTTTTAATTGACCCCTTTCTTTGACACCTGCATTTAAGGTTGAGCATGGCTCTAGACATATCAAACTGATTTTACTTGCTCAAAATACATTTTCTCCCTTTAGTGTCTTTGCAAAGGCAAACTTTTCTTTCTCTGGGACATTTTAACTCCCTGTACCACCTATTTCTTTCTGGATAACTCCTACTCCAGCTAAAGATCTGAGTTTAACATTAACTTTATCTGAGGGGTATTCCATGACTTCCATAAATAGAGTTGCATATCCTTGCCATGTACTCTTAAGTGCCCTGTACTTCCCCCATAGCATTTATCACATGTATCCCAATTGTCTGTCTCTTTGCTATCCCTACTAAGGTAGGTTGTGGGGGAGGGCCTATGTTTGTCTTGTTTATTTTTGTAACTCCAGTGACAGAGTTCCTGGCACATAACAGGCAGTCAGGTGCTAAAGGTGTGGTCTCAGAGGTCAGACAGTTAACATTAATGGATACTTAAGAACCTGTGGAAGGGGTCAGCTGCCACTCAACTGCAAATGATTGTGACTGGGTGAGAATATGATCCTATCGTTGCCAGAATATCTAATTTTCTTCATGAAAAGCTGGAAATTGAGTTATTTAAAATTTAGTATGTCCCAACTTTCAACTTTTGGTCAGTGGAATAAAATTTTGTTTTGAAAAAATATGAGCCAAACACAAGTCATGTGTGGTCTCTAGTTTGGAACATGTTTTAAGTGTCATAGGGTTCATATAAAGGGCTTTGTGGGGAATTGTAGATTTTGAGCTGTTCCTTAATGGATTGTTGAATGTTAAATGAGAGAATGGAAAGAGGCATTTCTGTTTTGAAAATAAGTAACTTCAGGGTAGCAAGTGTTAGTAATTGTGTTTGTGTCACAATGAGGAGACTGGCATGAATGATTCTTTTGGAGAGAATAGGATGTTAGATGAGATGATAGAAGGAGGCATGTAGAAGACAGAGAAATTTGGATTTATTATGGTTTATTAATAATAAACCATTTGGATTCTTGGTCAGGAAAACTTCATGTTATAAATATGCATTAATTAATATATGGTTGATTGAGTATCCCTTTTTAGGGTGAAATGGAGGGTAAAACATTGGAAGGAGGCTGAGCAGTTAGGACCTTAACTTCATACAGATATGAAATGATAAGATTTAGATTTGTAAATTTGATGCATAAGCAAATATCTGACATTTTTGTTTACCTGTGTAAAATTTGTTAATTGATCACTATAGACAATCAGGAATTTCCTACTAAGTATTTAATTAATACAGTACAGTGGGGCTTATAAAAGAAGTATCCTTAAAGCATTGAAAAGTCAAGTGGCTTGTAGAACTAGTAGAGAATGCAGTACTTTAAAAGTGCTGGGTTATATGGTTCATTATGGAAGCAGTCAATGACTGTCTTGTGTCTAGATTTTTTCTCCTCTAATCCATCTCTTATACTACTAGGTTAATCTTTTGGAATGACATTTTTTCCCCTCTCCTCATTTCTAAGCTTAAGAGACTACAGTGAGCACCTTGTATAGCATTTTGCTTTTGTACCATTTAAGGCTCTTGAATCTTTTCTCTGTTCTTGACTATGTCCTTCGTGAAGCAGTGGTGGAAAGGGCTTGCACTTTAAAGTCATACAGGTCTGAGTCTGACTCCAGGCTCCATTTGACTTTGGGATTTAAGCTTTTCAGAGCTTCCATGTTTTTATCTGGAATGTGAGAGACAGTATCTCCTTTATTAGGATTGTTTGAGGTAAAGGATTTGCATGCTTTGAAAGTAGATTGCACAAATTCTTGCCCTTAGGGGAGGGGGGAAATGCTTGTAGAACATCTATGTAGTTTTATTTTCCACTCTTTTGCAATTTGAATCTTTTGCTCTGGTCAGTTCCATTGTCTTTCTCATGCACTTTCTGTCTTCCCTAATGCCTTTGCCTTTTCTTGGATTCTGCTAGTTACTATTGTCCATTCACATTTAAGCAATCTCTCAAGATTGTATATAAGTTTTCTTAGCTTTCTTAACTACCACTGCCTGCATTCATCTCTCCCTGAGGAGTGAACAAGATTGAAATCTAGCAGATATTTTGCTCTGTTTTGACCATTTTAGTTGGCATCCATTAATTTGTTTTCAAAGACCTTAACTAATTATGTCCTAAAAATATTTTTAATTTAGTTGTCTGTAATTTCAATTATTTTTCAATGGCAACACAATATTAATAAATTCACTCTGAATACTGAGCACATACATTGTGCAGATTGTTCTAGGTGCTTAATGAACACATAGAAATAAAACCTGCTCATATTTCTAGTAGTGAAGGATCAATAATATGCTTTAAATGTATACTATATAGTGTCTTAGTTGATTAATGTGATGGAAAAAAATAGCAAGATTAGGGCAACCTGGTAGTTAAGTGACATTAAGAGGGGGTGACATTGAAGAGGAGGAAGTTAATCCCGCAGATACCTAGAGAAGAACATTCTGAGTGAAGGATTGCCAGTGTAGAAGCCTATCATTCTTCTAAAGTATGAGGTCAAATGTGACTTTTCTGGCCAGGTATTGGTGGTTTACACCTGCATTCCCAGTGCTTTAGGAAGCCAGTGTAGGAGGATTGCATGAGACCAGGAGTTCCAGACCAGCTTAGACAACATAGACCTTGTCTCCTCAAAATAATAAATAAAATTAGCCAGGCATAAAGACATGTGCCTGTAGTCCCAGCTCAGGTCTCCGGAGGTTGAGATGGAAGGATCACCTGATCCTAGGAGGTCAGGCTGTGGTGAGCCATGATTGTGCCACTGCCCTCCAACCCAGGCGACATCCTCTTCAGTAAAGGGCCACATGTGGCCTTGAATAAAGGAGAACCAGAGGGGTTGAGAGTAGAATCTTTTGAACACAAGCAGCCTCATACACTGTTGTGAGCAAGGCTCACTGTTTGCTCTGCCCATGTCAATTAGGTGTGGGAGTGGGGGAGAGGGGCAAAAAACTCATAGAATTTATTTTTTAAAATTGTGTATTCATTCTTACATGGTTAAACTTCAGTTATCTTCAGAGTCTTCTCTGTTTGATGCAATATATTTATCAAGACACTTTTCCCCTACTCAAAACAATTTTTGAACTTGTCAATTTTGATGCCTTTTAGTGTTTCTGCTGTTTTTTTGTTTCACCTCTTCTACACTGGCAAAACGTTTCCCTTTGAGGACTTTTTTCAACTGAGGAAACCAAAAAACAGTCTCTCTGGGCAAGATTAGGTGAATAGGGAGGGTGGAGCATGGGAGTCAGGCCAGTTTTTGGTCAGAAACTACTGATTACTCAGTATGGTGTGGACAGCTAAGAACCAGTAACCTGTTTGCCACAACTTGGGATAGTTCTTCTGCAAATCATGACACAACCTTCTCAAAACTTCCAGATTAAAAACTTTTGTTGACTGATCCAGAGGAATAAATTTTGAGTGTACTACAAGGGGCCTCTCCTCCAAAAAAAGATAATTCCGGTTTTGGGGGGGTTTCTCCTCATATATGCTTTTGTATAGACTACTTCTGGGAGTGATAGCAAGAGAATGTAACAGTAATTGCCTCTCGGGAAAACTAGGTGAGTGGAGCATAGTAGAATAAATATTTTATGCATAATGTTTTATACATAATTTTTTAAAACACTTATAATCACTGTGGTGTGTTTTTTTTTTCCATTTTAGATTGAAGGGGGTACATAGGCAGGCAGGTTTGTTACATGGGTATATTGTGTGATGGTGAAGTTCAGACTTCTATTAGACCTATCATCCAAACAATGGTCCCTAATAGGTTGTTTTTCAGCCCATGCTCTCCTCTCTCCCCTCTTTAGGATTCCCCAGTGTCTGTTGTTCCTATTGTTATGCCCATGTGTGCTCAGTGATTTTAGCTTCCACTTAGAAATAAGAACATGTGGCATTTCGCCTTCTGTGTATATCCTGTTATGTATTATAAAAATATGTAAATGTTTTAAAGCTCCTGAAAATCATTCAATAAGCGTAATGTGTTAGGTGATGGTAAAAAGGATGAATATAAGTTAATGAACTAGATGAGAAATTAAGTAAAAACAAAGTTTTGTAATAAATGAGAAAAATAAACTATAAGAGTTCTAAAAAATACTATGTTCTCAACTAGTTAAAATACTGAAATATTAAAATTTACAGGCTTCCCCCCAAAAAGTGTAAGAATAACTATTATACTAAATATTACAGTACTATACATATTTGAATTCTTTCAGTAAGCAAATTTAAAAGTTTCCAACAATCTCCAGGGGGAAGATGGGGGAATACAGACATAAAGATATATGTCTGTATAAACCAACCAACAGGGAAAAATAAATCTTCAGTAAAGGTTTGAATGAATAAAAAGGCATGTATGAATAAAACTCTCACACACACAAAAATACAGGTATTAATAAACTGAACTCCCTCTAAACACACTTTTGAATATAGAAGATATTATTTTGACCACCAGAGGCTACTCAAGGTTCATAAGCATAACAAAATTATGGTAAGAGAGTTGTAGTCCTAATTTTGCCAGTTAAGAGCTGGGCAGGTCACCTCTCTTATGCTTATCTCTGTGAAGATTAGACTCGATATTTAAGGTCATTTTCGCTATATTATTTTGAATTCTGACTTAGAAATATTTCATAGTTAAAAAAAAATCTGGCATCCTTAGTCTGGAAATTCCTGTCATTTTGTATTTGTGAACATGAGACCAAAATCTGGTCTCATGTTCACAAGTAATCCAGAAATCAAGGCAAGAATCATTCAATAAATTATCAAAGGATACTAAGTGTATTAGGTAAAAGTCTTTAAATCCAGAGAATTTTAAATGACTTTCTCCTAAAAATGTAAAGAGCACGCCTGTAGCTCTACCACTTTACATGAAATTCAATGGACAGAGGAGTGGCTCTATTTCACCTAATTGCTGCACAGATATCTGTGAAGTGCCTCACTAACAGAGTGAAGAAATAGACTGTATTTAAAGGTCAGTCCTGATCTACTTACAATTTTCTGCCTAGCAGTTTGGAACACAAATAACAATTGTATTGCAATTGCCTCAAAATATTTAATTAATCCACAATTCACAGAAGCTTTAAAAAAAAGCAAAAAAAGTAAAAGTATATAACTTGGATGAAAATCTACAATTGGAAATAAAGCAGCTAGAACAGAGCAAAAAGCAGAAATATAATTGTGCAGGAATTTGAAATAGGACTGTCTGGAATATATATGAATACCATCCAAAGACTAAAGACAAATTAAATTTCACCTATGAAAGAGCTAAATATGAACAGATGTACTGAGGAGTTAAAACCCAGAGGTGCCTCAGCAAAGGAAAGAAACAGAAAACCTAAAAAAAAGTAAACTTCTCTGATGGAGCGTTACTGTTTAAAGAGTATGACATTTCATTTTAAGAAGATAAACAATTCTGGAGATAGATGCTGATGATGGTTGCAAACAATGTGAATATACTTAATTCCACTGAATTACATATTTTAAAATGATTAAAATTGTAAGTTTGATGTATATTTTACTGCAGTAAAAAATTTTTTAAAAATCAAAAACATGAATTTACTGGGCATCAGACTCCCAACCACACAATAAAGCTTAGTAAATTTGCTGAATCTAATAATCATTTCTACAGTACATTGTACTAGAAATAAGCAGCGCCATGAAACAGCTGGATGTTACTATTTTTGCCATTTCAGCTTCTACAGTTAACCCTATAACAACTTTGCATATTTGACTCCATAGCTGATGATGCACCAATGAAATAGTCACCTTCCAAGGAGCTATAGAAACCATGGTTTCAAGTTAAAATGTTTAGGAAATAAATGAATTATCTTTACTTTAAAAAAATGATTTTTAAAGGTCTTAATTTAAAATTTGAATTACTGTACAAATGAGATTAATTTCTTTTACAAATTAAATAGTTAAACTATTTAAGTTTTTGTAATTACAGTGTTTGAATATAGAAGTTAGGTTGTGAAGTAATCTAATTTTTTCATATTTTAAAATTATCTCTATCTTGCTGGTAAGTACACTAAAATACTGAATTAATACCTCTACAGAATCTGCAAATGTTTTGTTTTTAGATATACTATTACCATACCTATCTACCACTTTTTTTTTTTGAGTTGGAGTCATACTCTGTCACCCAGGCTGGAGTGCAGTGGCCACTCCCAGCCACTGCAGCCTCGACCTGCTGGGCTCTGGCGATCCTTCTGCTTCAGCCTTCCAAGTAGCCGGAACTACAGGCGCGTGCTACCATGCCCGGCTAATTTTTTTGGATTTATTGTAGAGATGAGGTCTCGCCAAGTTGCCCAGACGGGTCTTGAACCTGCGGGTTCAGGCAGTCCACTCACCTCAGCCTCCCAAAGCGCGGGATTACAGGCTTAGCCACCGAGCCTGGCTTTCTACCACTTTTATAAAACAGCAGTCAGAAAATGTTTTATTGTTACCTAACATACCATATATTTTCAGAATTAAAAGTATAAGAATAGTAGAATACACCATAATGACTAAATTAGGTGGGACTTGATATAACAAAATAATTAGCATCCACTAGCACAAAAAAACTAAAAAAATCAAATATCCCCGATAAGATCTATTACTACATTATTGCACTTTTATCCTTAAATTTATAATATATAATCAGGCAAGAATATAAATAAAAAAGATTCCATAAGCAACCTTTTACTGTTACTAAAACAAAACAGAATACACAGTTTGATGATTAAGTACAAAAGAAAAGAAAGACTATTAGGCTGCAAAGAAGATGGGCCTTAAACTGGATTGTGAATTAAGATAACAGAAGAGGAAACAGGTATTAGAGGATGACAACAGTACTGCAAGGTAATTAGGGGAGAGAATATACTAATATCACCTTAAATACAAATAGCACCTTATAATTTTTAAAGGGTTTTAAAGGAGCTGATAAGTACAGCAAACTTCTATTTAGTGGCATATGTTGTTTATGTTATCCAGATTTAGGAAACTGACCAATAAGCTACATTATACAAAGGTATACTGACTACCATCAAGTGATTGAGCTACTCATTGCTTTATCACTAAGTCTTATGTTAGTGGAGTCTCCAAAGTACTCTGAGTCAACAGGATATGCAAACTGAAGAATAGAAAAATTGAAGGACCATCTATATCACAATTAGGTAGAGAACACTAATAACTGGTTTCAGTTAAAAATCTCACTCTCTTATGCCATAGTCAATGAAGCGGGTATGTTTAATGTACCATCATGGAATACTTAATTACAGAAGGAAATAAGCCTTTCTTAAAGCCCTCCATTAAGCTATCCAACTCAGTTGTTAATTTCAACTGAGTGCTGAGCGGATATGAAGCACTTGAATTCTAAATCAAAGTGGCATGTAAACGAAGAAAACAAAGAATTTCTGGCAAACCACTCACACTTTGAATCCAAACTCAAGGTGATTAACCTGTTTTGCATTTTATCCAAATTGGTTTTATATATATATAAAACTTTTTTTTTTCTTTTTTTGAGTTGGAGTCTCACTCCGTAGCCCTGGCTGGAGTGCAGTGGCACACTCACTGCCACCGCAGCGTCAACCTGCTGGGCTCTGGCGATCCTTCCATCTCAGTCTTTCAAGTAGCTGGAACTACAGGCACGTGCTACCATGCCTGTCTAATTTTTGATTTATTGTAGACACAGATCTCACCAACTTTCTCGGGCTGGTCTCGAACCCGCGGACTCAGGCAGTCCTCTCGCCTTGGCCTCCCAAAGTCCTGGGATTACAGGCTGAGCCACCATGCCCAGCCTACATATAACTTTTCAATGCTTTAAGGATACTTCTTTTATAAGCACCACTGTACTGCATTAAATACTTAGTAGGAAATTCCTGATTGTCCATGGATGTAATCAGTTAACTGAAATTTTACACAGGTAGACAGAAATGCCAGATGTTTGCCTATGTATCTCATTTATACATCTAAATCTTATCTGAATGGATGTTAAGATCTTAACTGCTCTGCCTTTTTCTAGTGTTTACCCTCCATTTCACCCTAAAAAAGAAAACTCAATGTAGCAGCTTAGGTTACAGAGTAACTACATTCTATTCAAGTCTTCTGTTGTTAAGTACACTCAGGAAAAACAGCTTCCCCTTCTTCCCAAACCCTTTCCTTTCTCTTTTTATATTTCAACAACTCCTGCTAGCCATCCATGGTTAGTGAATAGAAAAGTTACTTTTTTTGTTTTTGTTTTTGAGTCAGGGTCTCACCCTGTCACCCAAGCTGGAGTGTTGCCCAGGCTGGTCTGGAACTCCTGGGCTCAAGTAGTCCTAAAAGGCCCTGACTTCTTATGCCTGAAGGTTCTTCTGCATATCAGTATGGTTCACAGTTTTGGGCTCAGAACCCTCTGCGATTACTTAGATTTTATGAAGTTGTCTGCATTAAAATACATGTATAGCACTAAAAACAAAATAAAGAGAGATTTGTTTCAGGGATTTTTGAGTTTGTTTTTACAAGATGGTTCATTTAACACTTTTTTTTTTAGTTAAAACACTTTGTTGAACATATAGAGAAAAGATGTAAGCTCTGAGAATGTAGAAAAACAAAAAAACGAATGTAATTTATGCAGGCTATTTACCTGAAAATAAGAGTAGTTTTACTGATCAAACTTTTTTCCCCCCTAACAATTTTAGGGGTACAGTGGTTTTGATTACATGGATGAATTAGTGTACCATCACCTGAATAGTGCACTTTGTACCTGATAGGTGATTTTTCATCTTAACCACCTTTCCCGCCCTCCCCCTTCTGAGTTTCCAGTGTCCATTATACCATTCTGTATGCCTTTGCAGACCCATAGCTTAGTTCACACTTATTTTTTTTTTTTGCAGCAGAATTTCTATTGAGAGGACAGAAAAGCTCCCACAGTGGGAGGGAACCTAAGTGAGACTTATAAGACTTACAAGTGAGAACATGTGGTATTTGGTTTTCCATCTCTGAGTTACTTCACTTAGGATAATGCTGATCAACCTCTTAAACTATTCATTAAAATGAATCTTTTTTAGTTTTTACTATATGAGAATGAAGAAGTGTTTGTAGCCTCATAATTGGTGGAAACAATTTCTTTAAAGTTTTAAATAGCCTTGAAAATGGAAGATAGGACTAATTTTTTTTTTAAAGAAAACCTGAAAATTGTTTGGAAGAGGCACTGCTTGAATCACTCTTTTTTCACTTTTGGTCACTTTTTTTTTCTTAAGATCTCTGGAAAATATTTGTGTTGGAAGTTGTCATTTACTTCTTCTCTGTCTTTTCTGTTACTTCTTAATAACAGAAAAATCATAATTCTTTGATTTCTTTTTTCTTCTTTAGTGGCTTGCAGAAGAGATGAAATGTGGTCTGAGGGACGATATGAATATGAAAGACTTCCAAGAGAACGAGTACCTCCTCGAAGTCACCCCAGTGTGAGTTACTCCTGCATATCAAATAATTCAAAACCTAGTGTCTAGGTTAATTTGATACACGAAAGCTAGTCCTATGGATAAAATATTCAAGTGTCAGAAATGTGCCAGTCTAGGCTGAAAAATACATCATGCTTATCTTTTAAAAGTTAAAAGTTTGAAAATAGATGGTAGCATTTTAATTAAGTAGAAAATCTTATATTTTTGTTTAAGTTTCTAAAATTAAGGGTTTATATTTAATTTGTGAAAAAATTACATGTTTTATAAAGGACAGATCATCAGTTAAAGAAGTGTTTGAGTACCTGTTCTTGCTGCTATTAGCTGTTACCTATTTTTTTATATTCTTCAAAATCTTTGCAGATGAATATATTAAATTCTGAAAATAGTCTTTCACTTTAGAAGAGGATAACTTTCTAGAGTAGAAACATGGTAATATCTCTCGTTAGGAATCCAACAGGTATGCTTTCCTGTGATGAGGCAGTTTGGCAGGTAAGAATGCCTGGGGGATTGGGGCAGGCAGGCAACTTCTGTTGTGTTGTCCTGATGCCTATCTCTTTGTTGCTCTGGGAATTGAACATTTCGTGTCTGGCCTTTTCTAAGTCCAAAGAGTTTGCTTATTTCATTTATTCCAGTGCTATATATAGTACCTAGCACATAATGGACCTCAGTATGTATTGAATGAATATGTGTTCTCTTCCCCAAAATCCTCTATGGAGGCCTAAAGGAGGGCTTGGGGAAGGTCCAGAAGCTGCTTACTTAAACTTTGCACAGGCCCATTCTAAGCAGTAGGGGGCTGGGGTTGTGGTGATGATATTTGGTAGGCTATGGATTCATTTTATACCATCAAAGGTCACAATTTTTGTCTATATGTTAGTTTCCTTTTTTCTTATACATTATTTAATACTGCAACCCACTCAGATGGGTACTGTCATCTTCAGGATTATCATTGGCCTTGATTATAGCTGTGATTGAGGTTGATTTGAAATAATTGAAGTTAGAAAAGATGAAGAAGCCCTTTATATTTTAGGATGGCCGGACTTTATTACTATATCATTTTTTTCCAGGTTAGTTTGTAGACCTTATGTTTTCAAATCAAAGACCCAATGTTTTTATTTTTTAACTTGATAAAGTTTTTCTATAATTCGTCTGGAAGAATAAACAAGTAATATACATAAATGTGACGTAGAAGTCATGGAAGGATGTGAAAAGGGATGACTGTTGTTTAAATTTACTTTTAAAGATCCTCTCCCCTTCCCCGCCAAGGATATATCTCATTAGGAATTTTAAATTCTGTGTTTCAAAAATACTTAAATGCATTTTCTGTGTGTTGTGCCATCAACTGGTCACCAGTCTGCAGGATTGTGTGCTTTATTACTTTGTGAGTGAGGAAAGCAGATTGTTTTATTGATTTAAGATTGTAAGTTAAGGGATGGACCCATGGAGATGAGGAGTGCTGACCGGAGAATTATTGAGGCAATATGCTAAATGGTATGTGGTATGGATTAATTAAGAAAAGGACTAAGACTGTGGGAAGGACACTAGAGTGAAAGAAGTGAGATGTTGCAGGACAGGAAAGGCTTAGTAAGGTTGGAGGCCATGGTATGGCAAAAAGATAGGCATTTGGTATCTTAGAGTGTGAGGTTTCCAAATATAACAATTCCAGATGGAATTCTGTGTATGAGAGGGTTGGTGTAAGTTATTGGAGTTGAGAAAAAGAAAACTTTGAGGCTAGATTTTGTCTCAGCAATTTAGATTGGAGGCTCTCAATCCTAGTTGCGTATTAAAATCTAGAGAGCTTTTCAGTATCATTTTATGGGCCCCATCTTAATTAAATTACCATCTCTATGGATGGCATCTGAACCTCAATATTTTTTAAAAGTTCACGAGATGATTCTTATATGCAGAGTTAAAAAATACAGATGTATTTCAAGATTCAAGTCCCTGATAATTACGGGAGTTGAGTAAAAATGGTAGGTGATGGAAATCCTCAAAGAATAAGAATATTATAGAACCATCTAAATAAAACTAAGCATTTTCATTTAATGCCATTTGTGTGTGTGTGTGTATGTATATATAAAAGAGATTTTTTTCCCTCATAAAATAATCTCATCAACCACAAGCAGGTATAGAGATAGGTTTAATACTCCAAGTGTCCTTAAAGTTAGACTAGATGTACTCAGCTGTCTTTTAAATGCCTAAAAGTAAACCTCACTTCTTTTTTTTTTTTTTTTTGAGTGGACGTCTCACTTCGTCACCCAGGCTGGAGTGCATTGGCATGCTCATAGCCACCCCATCGTTGACCTACTGGACTCCAGTGATCCTTCCACCTCAGCCTTCCAAGTAGCTGGAACTACAGGCGTGTGCCACTATTCCCGGCTAATTTTTGACTTATTGTAGAGGCAAGGTCTTGCCAAGTTGCCTGGGGCTGGTCTTGAACCTGCGGGCTCAGATAGTCCACTGGCCTCAGTCTCCCAAAGTGCTGAGATTACAGGCTGAGCTACCAAGCTTGACCAAATCTCACTACTTTAAGTTATCTGACCACTTGAGTCTTTCTGGAGGAGCCTGGGTTGCTTTTCTCCTTTTGAGATAGTTAACCTGCCAGAGCTTGTATAGTTTTATTACTCTCCTTTTCCTTCTTTTAGTTCCATTAGATTGGTCTCTCCATCTCCCCAGTCAACCTCTCCTAATTTACAAATACTTTTGGAATACTTTTGTATTCCATATCCCTTCTGCCCAAGAGTCAGATACATATTTTTTTTTCCAGTGAACTTGGCCTTGTTTTGGCTAGTAGTTTAAAACCCCCTCTTCCCCTCAGTGCATTATGCTCCTTAAATGGCTCTTGTAAATTTTCCCTTTGGCTTCTCTGTTATGCCTTTGCTTTAGTTACATAAAGTGTAGACTCTTAACCTTTTTTATGTCATGGATCCCTTTAGCAGTTTGGTGAAGGCTATGGATCTCTTCTTAGAATAATGTTTTTAATTCCATAAATAAAATGTACAAAATTAAAGGAGACCACATATATTTGAATACTATCAAACTATATATTTATTTGTTTATTTAGTAGAGAATAGGTCTCTCTATGTTACCCAGGCTGATCTCAATCTCCTGGGCTCAAGCAGTTCTCCCCCAAACCAAATTTGTGATACAGTAATATGTATTTCTGTTCTTTTTCTTTCTTTTCGTTTTCAGTTTCTTTTCTTTTTTTTTTTTTTTTGAGTTGGAGTCTCACTCTTTTGCTAAAGCTGAAGGGCAGTGGCATTGATCATGGCCCACTACAGCAACTTTCTGGGCTCAGGCAATTATGCCATTTCAGCCTCCGGAGTAGCTGGGGCTACAGGTGTGTGCCTCCTCCTGGACTAATTTTAATTTTTTTTTAGAAACGCGGTCTTGCTATGTTGCCTAGGCTGGACTTGAACTCCTGGGCCCAAGAAGTCCTCCCACCTCGGCCTCTTAAAGTGCTGGGATTGCAGGTGTGAGCCACTAGCCCAGGCAGTAATATGTATTTCTTTTTTCCTTTTTTTTTTTGAGTTGGAGTCTCACTCTGTCACTCAGACTGGAGTGCAGTGGCTGCTCCCGGCCACTGCAGCCTCGACCTGCTGGGCTCTGGCGATCCTTCCACCTCAGCGTTCCAAGTTGCTGGAACTACAGGCGTGCGCTACCACGCCTGGCTAATTTTTTGATTTATTGTAGAGATGAGGTCTCACCAAGTTACCCAGACGGGTCTCAAACCCGCGTACTCAGGCAATCCACTCACCTCGGCCTCCCAAATTGCTGGGATTACAGGCTGAGCCACTGAGCCCAGCTAATATGTATTTCTTTAGTATATCATTAAATATCAAGAGCTGGTGGTGGAAGTTTCATTGTTATCATTTCAAAGTCATAATAAGTATTGTGAATGATATTTTGAGATAATTTGTAATAGCTAGCTATTACATGGTATAAAAAAAAATCTGTGGCGTTGTGCTCACGCCCTTAATCCCAGCACATTGGGAACCTGAAGCAGACAGATAGCTTGATCTCCAGAAGTTCAGGATGAGTCTGTTCAACATGGTGAAACCTCTTCTCTATCTTCCTCCAAATACAAAAAATTATTTGGGTGTAGTGGTGCACAGCTGTAGTCCCAGCTACTCGGGTTGTTGCAGTGGAAGTATTGCCTGAGCCCAGGAGGTCGAGGCTGCTGTGAGCCATGATCATCATGATTATGCCATTGTACTCCAGCCTGGGTGACAGAGTGAGACCCTGACTCAAAAAAAAAACCAAAAAACAAATGTGATTTCTGTTCGTGACAGAGTCACTGATACAGCTATTGCTGTTGTGCTGTTTGTTGTCTAGTTAGGAGAATAGTTTGTGTTTATATCTGATATGATAGACTCACTGAATCTTTAGGTTAAAGTGTTTAATACTATATAACTAGAAATATAAATGAAGTTACCATTTCTGACTTTGGAGCTAGTAAAATAAACTTATTAAAAATTTAAAATATTTGTTTACAAAGCAGAGGTGATCTAATATTATTTAAAAAACCATATTGGCATTTCATTTTGACATATACCAGAAAGTTCATGATAGCATTATTTATAAGAGCTTTAAACTGGCAACAATTCAGATGTCCAACAGTAGTGTTGCTAAATTAATTGTGCAAGTTATACAGCAATGAGAATTAAATGGACTGCAACCAGATTCAACAACACGGATAAACTTTGCAAGCATAGTATGGAAAGAAAGATGCCAGTCACAAAAGTCTCTCTTGCATGTTTCCCTTTTCCAAACAGGCAAAGCTAGAAAAGTGGTTTCTTTAGAGAGGGAAAGATAATGGCTGGGAGACAGCACAAGGAAGGATTTTGCTGTCTTGGAATTGTTCAGTTTCTTGATCTGAGTGGTAATAACACAGTATGTTTATCCTGTGAAAGTTTATCCAGTAATACCTTTGTGTGTATACTTTTTTTTGTGATGTCATACCTCAGTAATGTTTCAAGTTTCGAATTGACAGAAGATTATTTTTCTTCTAAACATAAAACTTTAGCTAAGTTGAAAACCTAGAATCATTAGTGTCTAGGATAAGGGAAGGGGTAACTTTCTATTTTGTTTTGTATATTTGGATTCTGTTGTTTAAAAAGCAATTTTACTGCATTTATCTCTTTTTTCTTCCTACTCCCTTTGCCCCATTCATTACCACTTCTGATACAACAGACATGTATTTGGGAACTCTTGGATGCAGCATAAAGTATGATATGAGGAGAGAACTGTTGGGAGGGTAGCATTTATACCAGTATGACCTCTTTAATAAAGTCAGCTGTTTTGTGAGCTTCTAGCTTTGATAGACCTGGAAGGGCAATTAAACACTTATACTTATTGGTGCTAATACTAAACTATACTTAATTTGAATATTGGCAGTCTTACCCTCAGTGTGCAGCTTGACAAATGTACCAATTATTATTTTAGCACTTTATGGACTTCTTTTAAATTCCGTATGTATAAATAAGGTACTTTTATACAGTGTTTTCACATAAGTTTTTATTTGGTCTTAAACTTGGGTAGGTAGATAGAAGACTAAAGGAAGTTCAAAGAGTACACTGCAAGGAACTCTGGATGTAAGTATTCCTCTATAGGAAGGAGATCATTTATCATAGAATATCTATACTTCTGCATAGCTATAAGCCTTCTACTTTTAAAAGCATGCTTTCTGTCATTTGACCTGTATTTTCTGTGAATTGGGTTATGTGATTTCTTAATTTTTATCAAGTTCTGTGACAGAGTAGCTTTTAAATACAGGTAAACTTCCAGTTACTGGAGTCCATCTTGTTGGCCTTGTTAGGAACAGATAAGTAATGTGTAACATTTTCATGAAGCTATAGCATAAAATGTCAATTTTCCATTGGCTTATTTGAAAATAGGAGAGATTACAGTTTCAGAATTTTTAAAGGTTGTAAAGTTTGAAAATCAGGATGAAAGTATTAGCTGCTTAAATTCTGGGCATTGTAATAGAGCTGGGGCAGAAGATGATCTATCTGCTTCTCCTTGCCTCATTTTTCTGTTTCTTTATCAAATACATGTTTTACACTAGAATATTAAGTAAGATTTTTCTGATTTTGGTAGCAGCAGTGAGAATAGTAAAGATTGGTGAGTAGTGATATCAAGAGCAGCAACATTGTTTTTCTGTCACATTCATGTTCATTTTGAGTTACAAAATTAGTTATAGTTAAGTAGTTACATAACAATATTTCCTTGGATTAATTGAATGTTTTTGTAATACTTGTCATTGATTATTTCTCTCTCTTAGGGAGTTTAGTCAATCACATTTCTTTAGTGAATTCGAAACATGATTTTGTTAATTTCTGAGCCCATTTAGGGAGTAGACAGGATATGTATCAGTTCCATAGGCTCTCAAATATACCCAAACTGTAGTCCAGAAATCTTTCTTTTGCCCAACTTGAAAGTCAAGTCTACTTAATTTAATAATTCAATTATATATTCCATTTAAAATTGTTCAAAATGTGTTAATGTTGAAGTTCTCCTTTTCTTCTCTTTCATGAAACACTTTTATTCAAAACCTTTACATGAATATTTTAATTTCTATTATTTTTATGCCATATTTTATTATTGTTTATATAGTCAGCGTTCATATAAATTTATCCATGTAAGTATAACTCCCAATTTTTTTTTTTTTTTTTTTTTGAGTTGAAGTCTCACTCTGTCGCCCAGACTGGAGTGCAGTGGCCGTTTCTGGCCACCGCAGCCTCGACCTGCTGGGCTCCGGTGATCCTTCCGCCTCAGCCTTCCAAGTAGCCGGAATTACAGGCGCGCACTACCACGCCCAGCTACCAATATTTTTAAACATACAGCAAAGTTGAATTTTCTAGTGAGCACTCATATACTTACCACTTAGAGTCACCTATTAACATTTTAATAAACTTGCTTTATCATGTTTTTACCCATTCTATTAACCTAATCTTTTGAATGCATTTCAAAGTAACTTGTAGACAGTAGTATTCTTCTTATTAACTATTTAAGCCTGCATGTCATTAGGTAGAGAGCAGTTTTTAAAAGTTTTTTTAATGGAAAAATTATGTATATGAAATGCAAAATCTTAAGTGTTTATTTGTTGAGCTTTGATTTAGTAATGTTTCTTTGTGTAAACTTGTCCTAGGAGGTGTTTTACTTTCTTGACTAACAGAATTGCATGAACTTTGTCACTATTTTCAGAAGAAATGTGATCAATTCTTGGCTACATTCTATAACAGTATGTCTTAGCTCTCTGGGGCAAGCAGCATTTTCTTTTATTTTGATCCATCTCCCCAAAAAGCCATTGGAATGACCAAGAATCACCTGTTTTTCACTGAAGAATCAGTGAGTGAAGTAAACTAGTAAGTGCTACGCCAAGAATATATATCATAGAATTTGAGTATTCGGAGTTAGGAAACCTCAAGCTTATGAGCAATAGTCTACAAGCCTGTGTAACAGGATTTTTAAGTCAGATATGTTTGTTGTGGCGCTTTTCTGCTAAAAAACGTGATGCCGAAAATAAAATCGAGATAGTAAGGTATAATATAATGCATGTGGAACTTACTGCAGACCAAGAGCTTACTGTGGCCCAAGGTGTTGGGAATGGAGCAGTGAATGAAGCCAATACGTTTTCTGTAGGCTTATATTCATTTGTACTATAAATTGATTGTGATAGGAAATAGTGGCATTGGCCATTTACATGTGCCATTGTACTTAGTCACTTCGTTGTTAAGTTAGTAGGTTGTTTTTGACATTTCATAAGAGAAAAAGTTAAGTATATAAAAATCAACAAAAAAATATAACCAGCTCCCAAGGGACAAATTATCAAAGCAGCAGTTATCACATCATGACCAATCTTGTTTTGCCTATGCCTCTACCACTGTCCTCCCTCCCAGATTATTTTGAAGTTATCCATGATACCATACTTCAAATGTAAATGAATATTTCAGTATGTCTCTAGAAGATAAGGATGCTTAAGGGAGGAGTTATTTTATTAATTTTTTTAAAGACAGGATTTCACTCTGTTGCTCAGGCTGGAGTGCAGTGGTATGATCTTAGCTCACTGCAGCCTTAACCTTCTGGGCTCAAGTGATCCTTCCACCTTAGCCTCTGGAGTAGCTGGGACTACAGGCATGTGCCACCACACCTGGCTAATTTTTGTATTTTTTGTAGAGTCGAGTTCTCACTGTGTTGCCCAGGCTAGTTTTGAACCTGGGCTCAAATGATTCTCTCACTTCAGTCTCCCAAAGTGCTGGGATTATAGGTGTAAGCCCCCATTTCTGGCCAACATTTTAATTGTAAATGTTTTTTTGTTGTTGTTGTTAAAATGAGTGCCAAGTATATGTTAGTGACATTTTCAGAAAGAAATACTTTTAAAGAAGCATGTAGTTCACATAATTTGTTCCCAGTTAGTATGAGATTTAACATTAGTGCGGAACATCTGACAAAGATTTATATAACAAATCAAGCAAAACCCATCAATTTGGTGCTTTTACTTACTAAAATTTCTTATAACAAGTAGTTATATCAATGTACAGCAAATTGATGTATGTTTATTTTATAACAAAACATAGTCACCATTTCACATTTCTGGATTGCAAAATTAATTTGACATTTTATTCTGGTCAGATTTCATTAGCTAGCATAAGCAAACTGAAGAACTCTTATTTCACAAACTTAGAGGGCCTTGTGGTAGTAATTGTCTGACCCCTAAGACAATGACAAATGTGAAAGTTTATGTTGTGTAGAAAAGTAGAGAACTTTCCAAAAGAGTATTTACATTTATGTGCAAGCTTTTCTTCAGTATCCTTCCAGAGTAAATAAATGATTAAGTAAAATAGAGCTTTTCTTTTAAATGAGCTATTTACATCTTTTACAAGTATATTTGGTCTTACTGACCATACCGTTAATACTAACTTTGGAGGAGCAAATCCAATAAATTCTGCATATATTTTTTGAAAATTCTAGTAACATCCATAAAAAAATTCTGATCTTTTAAACTTATAAGGATACTTATTTAATAATTAATATGTAGATACATATTAATTAGTGTGTGCATTAATATGTAGATTTTAAAATAATGAACAGACGTAATGCAAATTGATATAATGGAGGTAAATTGAGATTTTTATATCCAAACTCAAGATTTGAAATATATGCATTTGAAAGAATAGAAATGTTTTGATTCCATTGGAATTATATGGATACATGTAGATACATATCAGTAGTACAGTGGTTATGATATTGAAAGAGATTAAGGCATTGATCATCCCACATAGTTACTTATTTTGTGTGATAAGAGCAGATAAAATGTACTTATTTAACAAAAACTTCTACTACAGTGCAGTTTTATTAACTTTAGTCCTCTATACTGTACAATTTATTTTTATTGTAGTTTTTCACATGTAGAATGGGTCTTGCAATGTTGATCAGTCTGATCTCAAACTCCCTGCCTCAAGCAGTCTTTCTACCTCAACCTCACAAAGTGTAGAGATTACAGGTGTGAGCCACCGTGCCCAGCCTATTTCCATATCTTGACAAGTGTGAATAATGTTGCATTGAACATGGGAGTGCAAACTAGGTGGTGATTCCATATTCTTTGTATATGCAGTACACCCAGAAGAGGAGTTGCTGGATTATATGGTAGTTTTAGTTTTAATTTCCATAGAAATTTCCAAATTGTTTTCTATAATGGCTGTACCCAAGCTACCCTCCCACCAACAGTGTACAAGTCTTCCCTTTCCTTCATACATCGCCAACATTTATCATCTCTTTTTGATCTTAGTCATCCTTAAGGGTGTGAGGTGGTATCTCATAGTGATTTTAATTTGCATTACAGGTGATGTTGAGCACCTTCTCATATTTTTAAAATTTTTTATTGGCAATTTTTATATCATCACCGCCATCATCATCATTATTATTAGGAGATAGGGTCTCACTCTCTGCCCACACTGGAGTGCAGTGATAGCTCACTGTCGCCTTGAACTTCTGGGCAGCAGTTCTCCTGCCTCATTCTCCCAAGGAGCTGGGACACTGGCTGGCTATTTTTATGCCTTCTTTGGAGAAATGCTTGTTCATTTTTTTAAAAAAATCAGCTTTTTTGCCAAGATCTTTCTAAAATGGAGGTTCCAACATATCAGTACCTTAAACCTATGTACTTATATTAGCATTTAGAAAGGAAAATTACATGTTTACAGCTTGATGTAAGATTTGTACAAGAATTTCAAACAGTGATGGCATTTCCTTTCAGGTCTGGCAGTGCAGGAAATATAAAATAGTGTTTGAACTTAATAATATAAGCTTTTTGAAAGGGAAATTCTAAAATCTTTGCTACTCATCATGCATTTTATAGGGAAGAAGAATCCTTGAATATTATACCTGAATGAGACATGAATTCTTTGAAAATACAGTCAGTCATCTTTGTTTCCTTTAAATCTTTTCATTTAGCTAAAGAGTTTTCTTTAAGATTAGGTATCTGCAGAGCAGCGATGATGTAATGTACTTACATTTGAATACTTTCTCAAAACGTAAAGGAAATGCCAGTTTGCTCTTTATTGCCAGGTACAGAGCTGTCATCAGGAATTTTTTTTTTCCTTTGGCTAACTAAACAACTTTTAGAATGATTGTTTAATGTTATTAGTTGGCAAAGCAATTATTCAAAATAAATAAATGATTCAAGTTTTACTTCATTTTATTTTATTTTAAAGATGTGGGGTACAATTCAGGATTTCAAGTTTTATTTCTTCAAAAGTTTTACCATATACATTTTACAATCCTGAGAAAACTTTCTAGTAACTGGGGTGATTGAACAAAGGAACAGACTGCTTTATAAAATAATAAGCTCTCTATTCTCAGAAGTGTTTAGGCATGCATAGTCACCCCACCATTCCTCCAAATAAGCATATAAAAACAAGAGTATTATGGAATGGATTTTTAGGATTTCTTGGGATTTGGAGAAGTCAGTTGTTCTAATTTTGTGAATAACAAGTTTTGAATTAGAAATGCTGTAAATTGTAATTTTGGCCTTTTATAAATTTAATTTTATTTTTTTATTTGAGACTCTGTTTCCCAGACTTGATGCAGTGACATGATCACAGTTCACCACAGCCTGAAACTCCTGGGCTCAGACGATCCTTCCACCTCAGCCTCCTTGATAGCTGGGACTATAGGCAAGCACCACCATGCCCAGCTAATTTTTTGATTTTCTTTAAAGATGATGAGGTCTCACTGTGTTGTCCAGGCTTGTCTCAAACTCCTGGGCTCAAGCGATCTTCTTAGCTTGGTGTAAGCCACTGCACCTGGCCTTAATGCCTCTTTTTTTTTTTTTTTTAGAAGCTCAGTATTTGCTTAGTTTTTAGATGAGAGAGTTAATACATTCAGTTGTGTATCATATTTTGTGTAAACAGAATATATCTTACAGTTTATATAACATACGAATGCAGGAAAGCACTTTAGATCCCAATAGGAAAAGTTATTTGAATCTTTTTAGCTCTCAAACAGGTATAAACTCTTCTGTTTTTTTCCTGACCCATTGACAGATTTCCTACCCATTGAGAAATTTGAATGGTATCTAGTAATTTAATAGCAATTTAATAATGGAAGTCATTAATGCTAAGAAGTAATTAAACAATTTGAGGTATTGAGTGTTTTTTCATAGACTTGCAGGTAGTAATCAGTATAGCAAACATTTTTTGAGCACTTGGTGTGTGCTAAGAAGTGTGTTAAACACTTTATATTCTGGTTTTCATTTAGTACTCACGACTCCATGAAGTAGGTATCAGTATTAATTTCATTTTCAGGTGTAGGATTGTGATGTAAGAGCCCAGGATATGGACTTTATGTACTGTAGGTTTTTTTTTTTTTGCTCCAAGTTGGTCAACTTTCAAATTTCTTTAACATATATCTCATTTGATATTGATAGATGTACCATGAATGCCCAAAACCAGATTATGTGCAGATTGATGTTCTATAGCTCTCTGCTTCTTAGTGTTGATAATCGTTTTTGTTGTTATTACACAGCATCTACTAACCTAAGACAGATGTTCTCTCTGTTCAATTCCCAAAGTCCCACGGAAACCCACTCAGTTGTTAAAACGTTAACACATTAACATACTACAGTACTTTAAACATTTGTTTGAATTTTATATCAGCTTTTATTTTACTTTCACACTTGTAAAGCCAAAGACTCTCTTCTTTCTAGTGCTGCTGGAAAAATAGCAAAATGTTTCCCTTTGATCTTTCTAGCTTAGTATTATTTCTGTTTGCTGTTGCTTATGTGTAAAAAGTTCATATTCTAAATAGTATAGTTCCAACACAGTAGACCAGATATGTGTATTATCTTACATGATTTGATTTCTGAAATTCTAAGACAATAAAGGATAGAGCTACTGTAACATTCTTGCTCTCTTAAGTTTATTTTTTATTAAAATGATAAAATTGTATTTTTTCTTTTACTTATGATTAGTTTTTGCATTGCCGCATGTTATTTTGAAGACCTGGCTTTCTTCGTTGAATGACTTGATTTCCTTTACTCCATGTGAAGACCTTAATATTATATTCATGTTATTTAATTAATGCATTTTTGTTTATACATTTATCCTATTTGATTTAAGGATAAGAACTCCTGTGCTTTTTAAAAACCTTTCCAAAACCAAATAGAGAAATTAGTGATTTTTATATATTTCTTTTTGTCTGTTTTAGGATGGCTACCATAGAGTAGTTAATATTGGGCCAAAGAAACCACCACTGCTAGACAGACCTGGTGAAGGAAGCTACAATAGATATTACAGTCATGTTGATTACCGAGAATGTGACGAGGGCCGCAGTTTTTCTCATGATCGAAGAAGTGGTCCACCTCACAGAGGAGTATGTAAATTTCCCCCATGTACTAATTGTTATTTCTTATAAGCTTAGAATTCATGTAATTTTAAAACTTTATGTGATGGCCATGAAAATAGTTGAATACACGCTTCCTGCTTGATGCTCTGTTGAATTGCTTGCTGGAGCTGTCATATGGGAACTATTAGTCAAGAATCTTGGGGTGCTGGACAAAAAGGGTAAGCAGTCTGGATAGCTCTGTCTACATGAAATTAATTCCAACTAGCCTGCTTTTTTATCCCCTAAATTGGCAGGGATTTGCAGAACCATGTAAAGGTGATATATTGCCTTAGTACTTAATAAGTGATGAGCAGGTGGTTACCTCTCTTACTGGATGTACCCACTCATAATTACTTTATTTTCATCATGATGAAACGCTGTGGTGAGGTGGGTTAAAGTTGTTGATATTCAGTTTCAATTTTGCTATACTTCCTTATTGAAGTCTATTTACTAACTACTAACTGAGATTAGAAAGCACTCAAAGCATTGTCATATAGCAAACCCTTTAAAATGCTAGCTGCTATTATTACTGTTATAATTTGTTTTTCTTGATCATTCTTAATAATCTAGAAGTATGTATTTAGTGTTGCAGTAATCTGTCATTGACCTTAATTGAAACTGTTCCTTGATGGAATTCCTTTGTCCTAGCTTGCATGTTTACAACATTCCTCTGCCAGACTATTTTCCTACTTTTTCTCTTTTTTTCCCTTTCCCTGCAATATAATGTGGTAACTAACAGTACTCACTCAAACCCTATTTATAATATAATTTTACCTCATATTGGCTGTTGGAATTAGTTTCCATACTTTATACTTGAAGAAATAAATAGTGGTAAGGTGATATTTCTCAGGATGGGTATGTGTGTGAGTCTAATTCTCTTACTGCTACAGCATAGTGACCAATTTCAAAGTGGTAATGTGACTATATATTCAGTGTATTCTTGTGTTTGTTTCCAAAGTTTGGGGTGCTGCCATTATCTTAACTGTTAACAGAATTGAGTTTTATTTTAGTCACTTTTTAAACGTCATACTTTTCTTTAGTAGGATAGGATAGGTGTTGAAAACACTATGCATTATCACTGTTCTAGAAATAATGGATTTTTGCCTCCCGGTAGTCTCAGGGAGAAACAATTTGACCTTAGCATAAACTTTTGTTATTCCTTTTATGGAACTCTACATGCTCAAGGAGTTTTATATTTATTGGACCAGTTTGTGTTTGAAACCTCATAAACATGATTTTTTTTCTAAAAATGTGTAGCATAATAGGACTTCAACAATTGTTTTTAAATTATTGTTACCAATTATGTTTGTCTTCATACTTTATACAACTTTTTTTGTTTAAATTCTCTTCAAGCAAACAACAAACACACTTGTGATACTTATTACTCTCATGATGCTAATTGTTATCTACAGTTCAGTTATATGATGCAAACAAATTAGTCGATCCAATATTTTATTTTACCTGCTGTTTTTAGTTTTGTTTTGTTTTAAATTATTGTTACCAATTATGTTTGTCTTCATACTTTATACAACATTTTTTTGTTTAAATTCTCTTCAAGCAAGCAACAAACACACTTGTGATCCTTAGTACTCTCATGATGCTAATTGTTATCTACAGTTCAGTTATATGATGCAAACAAATTAGTCGATCCAATATTTTATTTTACCTGCTGTTTTTAGTTTTGTTTTGTTTCTATTTAATGTTGAGAAGGAAAATGATGAATACATTTATATGAGAGTAGGTGTATGATGCTGAAGAAGATGAGGATAATATTTATTTTTGCTGAATCAGTTTTTCTGATTTGTAATTTGTGTATTGTATTGTTTGATGTAATAATTTTAAAGTAATTTGGTGTGAATTACTACGTAGTTTCTTTATATGCGCCTTTGCAAATATGTCTATCTTAGGGGACATAATGTGATTCATTTTATTAATTTTAAATCTAGTATCACATCTTACTCTAATGTAGCTTATCATTAAGTGACAGTTTCTTATGTCGTTTCCAGTTGGTTTTAAATGGGAAATATGATGATAAAAGAAAATTTGAAGAAGAAAAATGGGAAAGTAGCAAGCTTTTCATTGGGCTTAAATCTGATGTGAGAACTTGACAGAAGGAAAAATAAAATAAAAGGTTGAGAAATGCATGTTTGATTAAATTTAGCCTTTGTCCTAAAACAGCTCTTAACTGTTGTGATGTTGGTACATGTTTCTTTGGCAGTTAGGCTGTTTTGAGTCTACCAAAGAAATAACATATGCATTTTAATAGAGATAAGTGGTACCACAGGTTCCCAGTCTACTATTTTAGTTGTTGAAATGGAAGAATTGCTGTATCTTTTTTTTTTTTTTTAATGTATATGAAGCTTAGGGAAATTTAGAAAAGCGTTCTTGCCCTCGTAGCATGTTGGTCTTAGAAAAAGGTACCAATAGTATTTCCAATAGTATTTTTAGGCATATCCTAGCTTATTCAAAATAATGTAAACAGATTACCTAAGTAGCTTTTTTATGTTACAGGATGAATCTGGTTATAGATGGACGAGAGATGATCATTCTGCAAGCCGACAACCTGAATACAGGTAAAAAGATAAAAATAATAGCATAAGCACCTTGACACTTGACTCACTGAGTTGTCTGCTGTTGAAATCTAACTTCAGGCACATAGATGAAATATTTTATTAGGATTTTAAATTTTGAAAGTAGCAAGCTTTATATTCTATTTGTGACTCTGTAATATAACAGTACTGATAGCTAATAGTCTGTATCTGTTGGCATTTTATAACTGATAATATGTATTTAAAATATTTGAACTATTGATGTGTTCTTACAAAATAATTATTATTCTTTTTTTTTTTTTTTTGAGTTGGAGTCTCACTCTGTCGCCCAGACTGGAGTGCAGTGGCTGCTCCCAGCCACAGCAGCCTCGACCTGCTGGGCTCCGGCGATCCTTCTGCCTCAGCCTTCCGAGTAGCCGGAATTACAGGCGTGTGCTACCACGCCCGGCTGATTTTTTTATTTATTGTAGAGATGAGGTCTCGCTGCCCAGGCAGGTCTCGAACCCATGGGCTCAGGCAATCCACTCACCTCAGCCTCCCAAAGACGTGGGATTACAGGCTGAGCCACAAGCCCGGCTCAATAATTATTATTCTTAATGTGTGGTATGGATTGTGAGGTTTACCTAATTAGAAATTAAGACTTTTTTTCCCAGAAATATCCTTATGAAAATATTTGCGTTCTTACAAAGTGTCTCCTATTATAAGGCATTCTCTTAATTGCTTTATTTTAATTATAAATTTATGTTGAGAAAACACATTTTGGAAGGGTCTTGATCATTGTCGGCTTTGGTTCCTTAAAGAAGGTATCTGATAGAATAGTTAGGGGGGGAAAATGGTAGACAGACATTGATAGTTTGCTTTTGTTTATTTTAAATGACATGGCAGTGGTAGTGTCAGAAGCTATAAAAGGAGCCTTTAAAGATCTCTTAAGAACTGTCAAGGAAAAGAACCCCACTCTCATAGCGAGTGGCAAGGAATCAACTGCCACAACTTCATAGGTGCCAAAAGGAGTCAAGATTCAGTGGATAGACAAAGGCAGTTTATATTATTCCTAGCACAGCAGTCAACAGGAGCATCAGCATTGTGGTGCAGGTTCCTTGTTCCCAATTCCCACGGGGTGGTGTGATAGACAGAGATGGTGACTGTGCACATTGTGGGATGCACTGCAGCTTAGGAATCCAGGGTCAAGAACTTGTTACCTTTTGTAACAAGCAGGAAACAAGCCAGTTCTTTCCCTGGGAGCAAGCTGTCATAGTAGTCACACTGTGGTAACCTTGACCTATTTTACTGTCTGTGAAACCAGCTGCAGAAACTATTTAGTATCAGTGGAGAGTTAGGTCTTGCAATTTGGCATACATAGCGAGTGTGTGCAGGGACATTCAGAAACCATGGCAATCTGTCGCTCCCCCAAAAAGCAATAGAGACAATAGATGTTAAAAAAATGCTTTGATGAGAATTCAATTCTAGGTAGTTATGAAAACTGGGAATGGAAGAGAATTTCCTTGACCTGGTAAATGGGCATATACTATATCAAAGTTGGAAGCATTTGCTTTAAAATCAGAGCAACGCAGTGACACCTGCTGTCACTGCTTCTACTCAGCGTGGTAATGGAAATCCTAGCATAGTAAGAAAAGAAAAATAAAGGTGTCAGAGTTAGAATGAAACATAACTCTATTTAAAGATGGTAAAATTATTTATGTGAAAAATCTAGGACAGTCTACAGACCATTAGAACTATTAGGAAATTAGCAGGACTCAATATAATAAAATCAACTATGAGCTGGGAGCGGTGGCTCGTGTCTGTAATCCTAGCACTTTGGGAGGCAGAGGCGAGAGGGTTTCCTGAGCCCAGGGGTTTAAGACCAGCCTGGACAACTTGGCAAGACCTTGTCTCTACTATATATATATATATATATATATATATATATATACACACATTCATATACATACATATATATGTATATATATATACATATATATATATAAAAGCAAAGTTGCTGCCAAGTGCTTGTTTACATGTGGCTGGCGGTGGGGTTCGCCTTTGAGCTCTGGTCCAGCTGAGCTGGCGACAGGATCGACATACCTTTGGCCAGAGATTTTTTACATATGTTCTTCGAAGAGGAGAAGAAAAAACATAAAAAGAAATACCTGGTTCAAAGTCCAAATTCCTACTTTATGGATGTAAAATGTCCATGTTGCTACAAGATCACTATGGTTTTCAGCCATGTGCAGATAGTGGTTCTTTGTGTGGGTTGTTCGACAGTGTTGTGCCAGCCTATAGGAGGAAAGGCCAGGCTCACAGAAGGGTGTTCATTTAGAAGAAAGTAACACTAATGACCCACCCAATTTCCTGAATTTGTGTTCTCACAGAAAACCTTATTATAAGTTCAGTAATTCCAGTTAATCTACCAAGACAATGTAATTACATTTGATTTTGTAAGGTATACAACAGTGGTCTTATTTGGTGTCAGTTTTTCAATAAAGTTTTGATTATGGTCAAAAAAGTTATCTGGGCATGGTGGCTGCTACTTGGAAGGCTGGGCGGCATGGTAGCTACTTGGAAGGCTGAGGCAGAAGAATCACCTGAACCCAGCAGGTCGAGGTTGTGGTGACTATGAGCATGCTACTGCACTCCATTCTGGGCGACACAGTGCCTTAAATCAACTATCAGCATAAATTAGAAAATTTAATTTAAAAATGCTGTAGTACCAAAACTGTAATGAGTAATAGGAATCAATGTGCTAAAAGTGTGTGACACCTATGTAAGTAAATTGCAAGTCACTTCTAAAAGATGTAAAAGGGGCAAAATATGACATCTTTGGCTAGGAAGAATCCGTATCATAAAGATGTCAGTTCTCTTCAAATTAAAGAGTGAATTCAATATGGTTCCATATAAAAATAAAAATTTTGCATAGATGTTGACAAACTGATTGTAAAATTAATATGGAAGAGTAAAGGGCAAGATAGCAAAAATAGTCTTGAAAAAGATGTGAAGACTCAAGATACCATAACTTTAAAATTATAAAGTTTAGTAATGCAAGCGTTGTTGTACTGGCACAGTTTTTGTCAGGTAACCAGTGAAATGAAACGTAGAAACAAACCTAAATATATATGGAGTTCAGAGTATAGCAACAGCGGCATTATAATAGGGAAGCAATGAACTTTTCAATAAATAGTGCTGGGACATACATTTGGAAAAACATGACTTTGAAGTTTGACGTCAAAACAGTGTCTGATATAAAGACCTGTGTGTGAAAAGCAGAATGGTAAAACACTTTGGGAAAAGTTACATTAGCTAATAGTTTATCTTTCTTCCCCAAAGAAACAGCTTTTAAATTTATTTTAGTTTTATTGTTTTTCAGCTATTATTTATTTGAAAAAATTTAAGGGGAACAAGTACTGTTTTGTTACATGGATATGTTGTATAGTGGTGAGGTCTGGGTTTTTAGTGTATAATGTATAATTGTAAGCATTAAGGATAAGAAATAAGTAATTATCTAAGTTACTCCCCATGCTCTTACCTTCCAAGTCTTCATTGTCTACCATTCCACTCCATGTCCATGTGTACAACATTATTTAGCTCTGACTTGTGAGAACATGCAATATTTGACTTTCTTTCTGTTTCTGAGTTGTTTCTCATGAGATAATCGCCTCCAGTTCCATCCATATTGCCACAAAAGATATGATTTCATTCTTTTTATGACTGAATAGTATACCATTGTGTATATGTGCCACATTTGCTTTTATTTTATTTTTGGACTGGTGGGGTCTCTGTTGCTCATTCTGGAGGGCAGTGACATGAACATGGATCACCATAGCCCTGAATTCCTGGGCTCAGATGATCCTTTCCCTTCAGCCTTCTGAGTGGTTGGTACTATAGATACCACCGTGCTTGGCTAATTTTTTGATTTTGTGTCGAGACTGGCTATGTTGCCCAGACTGGTCTTGAACTCCTGGGTATAAGCAGTTCTTCTACCTTGTCTTTCCAGTATGCTGAGATTTCATGTGTGAGCCACCATGCCTGTACTACATTGTCTCTATCCAATAATTCATTGATGGGCACTTAGATTGATTTCATATCTTTGCTATTGTGGTTTTTCAGTTTCTTTTTTTATTTAATTATTTTATTTTTAAAATGTGGGGTACAAATGAGGTCTGGGTACATACGTGGTCATCATACTGGTAACATATGGGTTTCAGTTTCTTAAATAACAGTTTCTATGTTAATCTGAATTTTCTCTTCCTATCTTTTTTAGGATTTTGTGTGTGTATGTGTGTTTGAATTTTATATACATAAAATAAAAACATATATATGAATCTCCAGTTTCCACAGCCATGTTAACATCCTGGTGTATGTTAGTCTATATGTTTATCTCTATTCATAAATGCTTTGGGTTTTTGTTTAAGTCTTTTTAGTGGTCAAGTATCAGTCCATGGTGAGGCTATGCCAAATAATTTAGCTAGTCACTCTATTTATCTACAAAACTGCTGCAATACATTCTTACACATATTTTCATGAAATAGGCAAAGTGGGGACCAAAGGGAGGCCCAAACTCTGCCTGTACCATGACCATTTGTATACCTCATCCTGAATTGTACCCCACATCTTTAAAATAAAATTTAAAAAAAGAAAAAGAATAAAGCCCTACTCAGAAGTTAACAAAACAAAAAGTTTAAAACATATGTATGTATATATTTTTTTCATGAAATAATACTTTAGTTTTTATGGGATAGATTATCAAAAGTGGGATTTCTGAGTCAAAGGGCATATGTATTTTAAATTTTTTTTTTTTTTTTTTTTGAGTTGGAGTCTCACTCTGTCACCTGGACTGGATTGCAGTGGCCGCTCCCGGCCACCACAGCCTCAACCTGCTGGGCTCCGGCGATCCTTCCGCCTCAGCCTTCCAAGTAGCCGGAATTACAGGCATGTGCTACCACACCCGGCTGATTTTTTTATTTATTGTAGAGATGAGGTCTCGCTGCCCAGGCAGGTCTCGAACCCGCGGGCTCAGGCAGTCCACTCACCTCAGCCTCCCAAAGGCGCAGGATTACAGGCTGAGCCACCGAGCCCTGCTGTATTTTAAATTTTTATAGCTGTTGTCAGTTTGCCTTCTAAAAAGGCTATAAGGTTTTTATTTTTTAAAAATAAATCTAACATTTTAACTTAGATAATTAGCTTATTTTTCTTTCCTCCTCATTTATTAATATAAAGAGTTTGAAAATTTCTTTTTTTCAGGGGAGGGATTGAGGGTCTCACTGTTGCCTAGGCTTGAGTGCTGTGGCAAGATTACAGCTCACTGCAGCCTCGACATCCTCAGATGAGGCAATCCTTCTACCTCAGCCTTTTGAGTAGCTGGAGCTGCAGGCATGTACTACCACAGTGGCTAATTTTTTAAATTTTCTATAGAGAATGAAGTCTTGCTATATTGTCCAGGCAGATCTTTAGCTCCCAGGCTCAAGCAGTCCTCTCCCCTCAGCTTCCTAAAATGCTGGGATTACAGATGTGAGACACCACACCAGGCCTTGAAATTTCCTTTAAATACTGCTGTAGCTGTATCCCATGATTCTGATGCATAGTAATTTATACTGATTCAGACTTACTGTATTCTAATTATTCTGTGATTACAGAATGTGGCCTATACTGTTATTTTACTTTTTAAATTCATTGGTTATTGGTTCATTAGTTAGTTTATCAGTTTCCATAACTGTACTATGGGCATTAAAACAAAGTATATTCTCTGTTTTCAGGGTATGGAGATCATTCTATATGGTATATTCACTCATTTGTTAAATATTTCTTGTCTGATATATGTCAGATTCTCTTTTAGCCTCTGGGAATAAAAATCTTCTATCTTCATATAGCCTACATTTTAGTATGATTTTTTTATTCCTCCACCCCTGTACTGTCCCATTTTGGTATGAATTATAGATAGTTAACAACAAACAAAAAATAATTTTTGTGAAGAAAAATAAAGTAGGGAATGGAGTAGAGAGTATTTGTGCTGTCCACATCTTCTGGTACCTTCACTTGATATCTGAGTATGTTCAATAATGTCTCGGGTTTTATTCAAGCACAATAGCTATAGCTTTTACTGCCTGACATCTATCTGGTTTCTGTAAGCTCTCCTCTGTATCAGGTGGACTCATTGAAGATTTCCTACCTGAAAGACTTTAGAATAGAAAATAGCTGTTGTTTTAGAAAAAAAAATCAATACATTATAAACCATGCAAAAAGAGTAATTGTGTATATTGGCAATGTTCTTTGTGTTGTGTGTATTGGTAATGTTTTGAACAATTAGGAAAGCCACTTCAGTATTTTTGTTTTTGTCATTCCAAGGGTACATGATGATTCTTTGTATTATAGGAAGAAAATATTAGAGCATTTGAAAAATTTTATTTGAAACAGTTTTTAAATGTTTAGAAAAGTTACAAGAGTAATTCAAATAACTCCTGTAACTCTTCACCAAATATTTCATTAGTGTTTCCAATGGTGCCCCCAGTAATGTGCTTTATAGCAAAAAGATCTAATCTGGGCTTTTTTTTTTTGAGTCAGAATCTCTGTGGTCCAGGCTGGAGTGCAGTGGCATGCTCACAGCCACTGTAACCTTGACCTGCTGGGCTCAGGCAATTCCTTCACCTTGGCCTTCCGAGTAGCTGTAACTACAGGTGCATGCCACCTCGTCCAGTTAATTTTCTGATTTATTGTAGAGATGAGGTCTTGCCAAGTTGCCCAGGCTGGTCTCGAATCCCTAGGCTCATGCAGTCCTCTCACCTCCACCTTCCAAAGTGCTGGGATTACAGTCATGAGCCATCACGCCTGACCCTAATCTGGGCTCTTAAATCACATTTTTTAAAAATTGAATTTTCATCCCAATGGACCCTGGGAGTACATTAAATGACATTTTTGTAGACTTCTTCAGTCTGGGACAGCTCCTTAGTCTTTCCTTGACTTTTATGGCTTACTGTTTTTGGCAAGATGAATACAGAGTAGACTTTTTTCTTCTTTAATATAATGTTTCTCAGTTTAGGTTTGTCCAATGTTTTCCTGGGACAGTTTCTGAAGTAATGCTGCGTTCTTTTTCTTGCTTCCTGTAGACTGCATATGTTGTTGATTTGTCCCCTTATTGGCATTCTTGAATTGTATTACTTGTTTAAGGTGGAGTCTGCAGTTTCTTTACTATGAAGTTACCTTCCTGCCTGAAATTAGTGTGTGGAGGTATTTTGAAGCTATGTAATTGTACCATTCCTCATCTCTACAATAAATCAAAATAGTCCACTTTTACCTGCTAGTTAGCATTCATTGATGGTTTTGCCTGAATTAGTTATTAATATTATTGATATTATTATGGACTGAATATGTCTCCCCCAAATTTATATATTGAAATCCTAACCCCTGGTGTGATGGTATAGGAGCTTGGGCCTTTTGGAAAGTGAGATTTGGTCATGAAGGTGAATCTTTTATGAATGGGATTGATGTCTTTATTAAGAATGGGGGGACTTGCTCCCACTTCTCTGCCCTCTACCATGTGAGAATACAGTGAGAAGACAGCCATCTGCAAATCAAGAGAAAACCCTCACTGAACACCATGTCTGCTGGTACCATGATCTTAGACATCCCAGCTTCCAGAACTGTGGAAAATAGTTTGTTGTTTAAGACACCCAGTCTGTGATAATTCGTTATAGCAGTCCAACCCAACTAAGACAGATATGATGGTTTTTTAATGGGTACTTTTGTAATTAGCCAATTTTTTCTATATTTATTGTGCTGGCATTCTATTTTAAGGAAGAGCTGTCTCTTCTCTCTGCCCCTTTACTCCCGTAAAACAAACAGACAAAACTTTGTTTATATCAGTATGGACTCATAGATTTATCTTTTATTCAGTGTTGTAAGTCATTGCTATCATTGTTTTGATGATCAAATTTGCCCAGTGAGAGTCCCTTCAAGTTATCTTCTGTGGTTGGTTGGTTTTGTAAAATAATTTTTATTGTGACAGAACAAATGTTGTTTAATTTTTATTTATTTATTTATTTATTTATTGAGTCAGAGGAGTGCAGTGGTACAATCACAGCTCACTGCAGCCTCACCTTCCTGAACTCAGGTGATTTTTTTCCACCTCTGCCTCCCAAGTAGCTGGTACCTGACTAATTTTCTTTTTTTTAGGAGACAAGGTCTTGCTATGTTGCCTAGCCTGGTTTGCCATGTTACCTAAGCTGATCTTTAACTCCTGGGCTTAAGGAATTCTCCTGCCTCAGCCTTCCAAAGCGCTGGGATTACATATTTTTTCATCATTCTGAAAAAAACTCTATATCCATTAAACAATAACTTTACCTACCCCCATCCCCTAGCAACCACCTTTCTACTTTCTATCTCTATGAATTTGTCTAGCCTAGATCTTTCACATAAATATACTTATACAATATATGTGTTTTAGTGCCTGACGTTTTTCACATAGCATGCTTTCAAGGTGCATTCATGTTGTAGCATGTATCAAAACTTCATTCCTTTTTTTGGTGAATAATATTCCATTGAATATGTATATCACATTTTGTTTATTCACTCATCCTCTGATAGACATTTGAGTTGTTTCCAACTTTTGCCTATTGTGAATAGTGCTTCACTGAACATGGCTTGCAAGTATCTCTTTTGAGTTCCTGTTTTCCATTCTTTTGGGTACATACATAGAAGTGAAACTGCTGAGTTGTACGTTAATTCTGTGTTTAACTTTTTGAGGAACCACCAAGTCATTTTCCATAGTGGCTATACCATCTTATATTCCTATTAGCAGTGTATGAGGTTCGCTGTCTCTTCACATTCTTTCTAGCACTTGCCATATTTCTTCTCTCTCTCTCTCTCTCTCCGCTCTCTTTCCCTCTCCACCTTCCTTCCTCTCCCACTCAGTCTCTCCCTTCCTACTGTCCTGGTAAGTATGAAGTAGTATCTCATTGTGGTTTTGATTTGCATTTTCCTAATGACTAGTGATGATGAGCTTCCTTTGTTGTGCTTGTTGGTTATTTGTATATCTTTGGCGAAACATCTGAGCTTTTTGGATTTTTTAAATTGAGTTGCTTAGCTTTTTTGTTATTGAATTTCAGGAATTTATCTCCATATATTATATATATATTCTGGGTATTAAATCTTATCAGCTTTTTGATTTGCAATATTTTCTCCCATTCTGTAGATTATCTTTTTACTTTTTTTTTTTTTTTTTTTTTTGG